>NC_056745.1:609455087-609652587 GCF_019279795.1 Protopterus annectens
AAAGGCTGTTGCTTAACTTTTATTTTTTTGACTAGGACTGACCATGAGACTGGTAGTCTGTTCCATGGTCAAGCCGAAAATGGTGCCTCGTTCACAGGTTCATAGGTGTATATTAGGCTAACAACCACTAAAGCCCTTAGAAGCCTAGCAGTGTAACCCAAATGTGACCCACAAATTTGATTTATAAAAGGGATGATTTACTGCCTTCCTCTATCAGAGACATAGGCGCTGGACCAGATGGAAATTTCCTATTACTCATCCACTGGTCCAAGTTGTGCTGAAATAGGGACAGGGAAGAACTCTGCTTCAAATAGATGGGCAGCCTCTCCCAGAAAATGGGAATTCTCTGAGAAACATATCTGTCTCTCCAACATGTCCAATTTATGTTGCAAGCAAAATGTAAGTCTTTTAAGCTAGTAGTTCCGATAATGTTTGTTTTGCAGATATGCAAGAGGTTCGTTAGAAGAGGTTCCATGGATGCCGTGTATGCCAGGCACAGATCACATCTCAGAAGTCTGTATGACACAGTGTAAAGAGACAGGGCTTTGAGGTAATCATCAAAGGACATTGTATTTAATCCCTGTATTGTTTTTGTGAGGAACCTTTGTGGACCTTCTAGTTGCTGCAAGTGTCTGGTCAGGTACATACTGAAGGGGGCATTATACTCTATGGTGGATCTGATGAGGGCTGTGTACAGTGGTATGATAACCTCTCTGAACCTATATGCCATGCACTTACTAATAAGTACCGCAACACAGAAGGATTTTCTTACTACCTTGGACATATGTTGGTCAAAGGCTAGACTACTATCCACATGAGTTCCCAACCCCCTGACTAATGAACATACCTCTCAACTGAATAACAGCAAAAATTTGGACAAAAGCCCATGGAAAGTAGGTACAACTGGCCAAAAATCAGGACACGGATTAACATAAAATGTGCATACATAATTAGGTAACCCCACCCACCCCAGTAGAATTGTGGGATACCAGCCTTCAAATAGAAAAAAAAGTGCTTTGAACTGTTTTGCATCTATCTACTGTGTTCCAGTCATTTTAGTGGCAATAAATCGTATTTTTCAGCAAGGACTGAGTTGCCTTTCTCCTCTGGTGCTTTTGGTATTAGTGAGTACTCGTTTTGTGCTAGCCTCCTTTTTGCTGGTTGTTGAGCCTTCAGATAGAAACTGAAGAACAGACAAAATGAGAGGTATAAATATACACACACACACACAAAATTCCTGCAACCCGGACCGGCCTTTGGTCAACTGGTGCCCTCGGCAAGAGGTCTCCACAGCGCCCCCTAACACCACCCTGTGCCCCCATCCTGGTCTACCTACACCATCCACATTACTGGAAAAGTGCCCCTGTTGGCCTCTGCCTAAGGCCGGCTATGCCTGCAACATTAGATTGATAAATTCTGTTGACAAAATCCTAAAAAATAGTCACATACAAATATTTTCAAATTCAAAACCACTGCAGACAAATTAAAAAACAACTTTTTTTTACAGGTTGTTCTTTGTTCTCACTGAATACAAAACTGCTAAGCTGTTATTAAAGTTTTTGGTTTATGACTTCCTAGTGTAATTTTGAGTTGGTTTACTATGCATTTACAGTATATTAAACAATATACATTATACAATAGACAACATACACTTACTCATATAAATATTTAATGTACACAATATATTGCATGCATCCCCTTTAATGTGCTTAAATAAAAAAGTAACAAAACCACTCTTTTTCTTGGCAGTTGTGTTGTATAACTTTATGAATGACAAAAGAATGGTGAGATGAGAAAAAGAAGTTATGTCTTACCATAACGTTCCATCTGTATTGTTGATCCTCGTTCAGTCATTACGCATGGGTATCGGTTCCGACATCGGAACCGAGCCGGCCATTTTCCATGCTCGCATCAGCTTCAAACTCTGGAACTAAACTCTTACCCACAATCCCCCTCTCCCTGTTACCTCAGATTGAGTTTGCAAGTCAAAGAAGGTAGAGGCTACCTCTGGTCAAATAACCTAAGAGAACCGGATGGTGAGATCCACTAGAAACCACAGGAGGGGGAAGGAGGGAGGGTCGTAATGACTGAACGAGGATCAACAATACAGATGGAATGTTATAGTAAGACATAACTTCTTTATCTGATATTGTTAATCCTGGTTCATTCCTTACGCATGGGACAGAGTCCCCAGCTACTTCTATTCCTGGGAGGCTCTCATTGAAGGACATTCCGGAGCACCATAGAACCGAATGATGCTCTCCCCCTGGAGGCCAAAGCCAATTTGTAATGACTGATGAAGGTATGAGGCGTAGCCCAAGTTGCAGCTGCACAGATGTCATGTAAAGAAGCTCTGGCATAGAAGGCAGCAGAAGTTGCCACCAACCTTGTTGAATGAGCTTTCATGGTAGTACGCAACGAGATATTGCGTTGTGTATAAATGAAGGTCATACAGTCCTTCAACCATCTAGCTAATGTGACCTTAGCAACAGCAGATCCTAATCTAGGTCCAGAAAAAGCCAAAAATAACTGGTCAGATTTACGAAAGGACCTAGTCCTGTTTAAGTAAAAATGGATTTGCCTGTGGATATCTAGGGTATGTAGGCAATACTCTCCTCTATTTGAATGATTGGGAAAGAAAACTGGCAATTCAATGGTTTGATTAATGGACATTTCAGAGATCACATTTGGCAGAAAAGATGGATTAGTTCTCAGAGGCACTCTCTCTCTATGAAAAATCAAGTATGGACTCCTGATACATAAAGCTTGAAGCTCAGAAATACGTCTGGCAGAATTAATGATGACCAAAAACAAGGTTTTCCATGACAAATGCTTGAGGTCGCAAGAAGAGGCTAGTTCGAAAGGTGGCATTGTCAGAGCTTGTAGAACTAATGATAAATCCCATGGTTGAATAGGTTCTCTAAAAGGTGGCTTCAGATGATTCACACCTTTTATGAAGGTCTGGCACAATTTGTGGGACATAAGAGAGGAATCTTGGGCACCCTCATGAAAATTAGAAATTGCAGTGAAATAAACTCTAATGGTAGAGGCCGACAGACCCGATTGGAAAAGGTCGGCCAGATAGTCTCGTATTATCGACACTGGTGCTGAGAAGGGATCTACTTGTTTATCTTTTAGCCAACAGGTAAATCTTTTCCACTTACTCAGATAAGTAATTCTAGTGGAAGACTTATGAGATGCAATGAGAATGTCACGTACCGGTAAAGAAAGATCATTCTGCCTGGCAATCAAGGGAATTGGAGTAGCCAAGCCGTGAGCTTCAGGCTGTTCAAGTTGGGATGAATCAGGTTCTGTGGATGTGAGATCAACTCCGGGGTTGGATAGAGAATCCATGGTCGATCTAGTAGGTGAGGCCAATGGAAGGGGAACCAAATCTGTCGTGGCCAATATGGTGCTATGAGGACCACCTTGCTCTTCAACAGACGGGCTTTCTTCAGAAACTGGGGAATGAGGGGAAAGGGTGGGAATGCGTAAAGAAGACCCGAAGGCCAATCGTGGACTAGAGTGTCCCTGGGTGACTGTCCCGGAGGGGGAATCAGGGTGAAGTAGTTGCTGCAGCTGTAGTTGGTCGGGGATGCAAAGAGGTCGCAGCAAGGATGGCCCCAGCAGTGGAAGATCTCCGCCGCTATCAAGGTATTCAGGGACCACTCATGAGGTTGAAGAATGCACCTGCTGAGTCTGTCTGCTATCACGTTGGAACTCCTGGGAATGTGCGTTGCTAGAAGAAAACAGTTGGTAGCCATCGCCTATTGCCATATCCTCATTGCCTCTCGACAAAGCGGGTAAGATTTGGTTCCACCTTGCTTGTTGATGTACCAGACCACTGCCATGTTGTCTGATTGAATCGCAATTGTCCCAGATGGCAGCAGGGGATGGAATGCTTGCAACGCCAGAAGCACAGCCCTCAGCTCCAGAACATTTATATGCAGATGGGCCTCCAGTTCGGACCAAGTGCCTTGGACTGTCTGTCCCTGACATAGCCCCTCTACCCCATCAGGGAGGCGTCCGTGGTCACTGTGGCCTTGGGTTGCTGGGAAGAGAAGGGGCAAGACCATTGTGACAGATTGTGTGTCATCCACCAATTTAAATCCTGTTTGCACCTGTGGGTTACTCGAATCATGGCTGAAAGAGGATGCTGAAAGGGATACCATTGGGTGAGCAGTAGCCATTGTAGAAGCCTCATGTGAAACCTGGCAGGGGGATAATGGTGATGGAGGCTGCCATGGAGCCCAACAGCTGTAGAACCGAGTGAGTCGTGGATTTCTCCCATGAAAGGATTGGAATCAGTTGTTGCTTTATCCTTAAAATTCTGTGCTCTGGAATAGCAGCTCTGTAGTTCTTTGTGTCCAAGATAACCCCTATGAATTCTGTCGACTGAGATGGGGTGAGATTGGATTTTTGCCAGTTTATGGTTATGCCTAGCCTTTGAGCAGCGAGGAGAGAGTATGCCAGGGCTTCTTCCAGTAGATGTCTGGTGAGGGCAGAAATGAGCCAGTCGTCTAGGTATGGAAACACCTGGAATCCCTGAAGTCGCAAGTGAGCTGTGACAACTGCCATGTACTTTGTGAACACTCTGGGGGCTGTAAAGAGTCCGAAGGGCAGTACTCTGAACTGGTAGTGACTGGCTCCCACACGGAAGCGCAGAAATCTTCTTGATGGCTTGTCCGCTTTTATGTGATAGTACGCATCTTGAAAATCTATCGAGCACATCCAATCGTCTTTTTCCAAAAGCGAGAGGATAGACTGTATTGTGACCATCTGGAATTGCTGTACTCTCACAAACCTGTTCAATACGCTGAGATCCAAAATTGGTCTCCAGTCCCCGCTTTTCTCTGGCACCAAAAATAGTCTTGAGTAGAATCCGGATCCTATCTAGTCTGGAGGGACTATTTGGATGACTCTCTTTCTTAGCAGTTTTTCTATCTCTAGTGCTGCTTCTTCCCTTTGACTGGGTGGAACGTCAGGAAGGTTTTTTGAAGGTACAAGAGAAAGATCAAAGGGGATTTGATAACCTCTGGTTATAATCCTTTATACCCAAGAATCGGTGATGATGGTTAGCCAGACAGAAGGGTACAAGGAGAAACGTCCCCCAACCACCTCCAGAGGAAAGGAGTTGGGCCACTCTACAGGAACGCTGGTAGGATTGGCCAGGGAAAGAATCCCTGGAAACCTGGTTACGTGGAACCCTCTGCCCCAAAAGGAGCGTCTTCCGTGTGAGTTTCCCCCTCTGCCTCTAGGAGAGAACTCGGCCTGTGTGTCACAGAAAGGACCCTGAGATTTCTTGAACCATAGCTTCCCACTCTTTTGGTTTCGGGAGAAAGCACATTGAGGGGAAGAATAACGGACACCTACGGCAGAAAGGTTCTTACCGTCCTGTTCACATCTGGCCAGTGTGCTTTTAACTTTGGGTCCAAACAACGAGGAGGCCTCAATAGGAGCATTAAGAAAGGAAGCCTTAAATGGTTCCGCGAAATTGTACAAGCGCATCCAGGCGTATCGTCTCAAGACCACAGCTGAACCCATTGCTCTAGCTGCTGCTCCTGATGCGTGAGATATCAGTCACATAGAGGAGTTAGATATTGACTCAATGGTGGCCAGCTGGGAGGCCACTTTGTCACGGACCTCATCAGACACGGCACCAGCCAAGGTTTCAGACAGCTCAGAAATCAGATCCCTTTGAAGCCTGGTAAAGTGTGCCATATAATTCAGGGACCTGATAGTAAAGGTCGCTGATGCAAAGGTGCACTTCCCTATCCTGTCCAGGGCCCGGGACTCTGTTAGGCAGATGGATAGTCTGGCTTTCTTCTTCTGCCAGAACCTTTTTTGTTGCGGCTGCCACCACCAAAGCATCCACAGGAAGACCTTTTGACCAATGGGGATTCGTAGCAGGAGGGGACAAAATCTTATCTGGCCTCCAGGGAATAGCTTCGACAGTGTCAGGAGCCTTCCAAGCACGCTGCACGATAAGCCGGACAAGTTCATCGGCAGGTGGAATAACCCAGGAGGTAGGGGGCCGGGCGCGAAAGGCCTGCAGAAACACAGATTCCTCAGAGGTCGGATTAGAGGACTGCCAGTCACCTCTCTGTTTCAGGATTTTGAGGATATCACCAAAGGATACCTCACAGGGTGACCGAAGGGATCCTTCCCCCTCATCAAAATCTGTGTCTTCAGTGAGGGACTCCTCTGTGGAGTCCATGTGCTTCCTCTTACACTAACTTTTCCAGTGGACTTCCTCAACGGGAGAAGCTGGGGAAGACTGCGGAAAAGGGGTTTCCTGTGGGAATATGTCCTGAGGCCCTTGCAACCGGTGTCTGCTCGGTGCAACTTGTGCAAATTACTACAGCACTCAACTTTCCTCACTTGTCTAGTGGAAAGCAGTTTTTAGTACTTAATAAATAAGCACTTATCCAGGCATGTCTAAGGGTCAGCTCAAAGTGATTTCTCCTGTCTACCTGATGAATCTGGGCATCTTGGGGCAATGCAGCAATTGCCTCATGTACGCAGACAACCCTCTACTCCTACCACCCAACACTACAACCTGTGAGAGATGCACTTATATAGCCAAACTGGAAGCAAAGCTCTCTTCACCCAAGACTGGACTAGACAGTCAAGAGGAGAAGGTAAACACTTGCACCGCACCACACTCATCACATAGTCCCTCAAAACCTACATCACCAAAACACATACATAGAAACACAAAACACACACCTACATTCGCGGAGGCTCTCAATAAAAACCTGCCCAAGCATCAGGGACATCCAAAGCATAAACGCAAGCAAACTCCACCCCCCAACACAACCCAAATGACACATAGCCCACAAACTCAGTGTGCCACTCAACCACAGCCCATAAGGCATAACAACGTACCCAACACTCTAGTCATAGGTGACTCTATAGTCAGGCACACTGATGTTCCACTCACTAGACTAAACAAGGAGAAAGTTACTGTCAGCTGCCTGTCAGGTGCCAGGATCTGCCACATAACGCATGCACTCAGGTCACTCCACAATAAGTACAAATATGACACTGTCATTGTCCATGTTGGTGTGAATGACCTGAGACGTACCTCCCTAGACTACATGAAAAGAGACATGAAGGAGCTCTCCGATCTTGTATTCCAGGCAGGTATGACCCTAACCCTGAGTAGCATCCTGCCATCACCCAGAATGATATCACAGTACAAGGACAAAATGATTGACTTCAACAATTGGCTAAGCTTCTGGTGTCATTCTAAGGGGATCCAGTATTTGCCTGCCTGGGACGACATGATTGACAGTCCACGATGCTTTGCCAGAGATGGCCTGCACCTGTCACCCTTAGGATTCCGAATACTGGCTGAGACTCTTGCAACCCCTATAGTGCCTTTTTTAGACAAGGTTCAAATGACAAATTCACCACCGTAACAGGTACAAGAAAGCAAAATCTGAGGGTAATGCTACTCAATGCTAGAAGTCTAAACCTCAAAATGCACTCACTCGAGGCACTCCTTAAAATGGAGAACATTGACATCTGTGCAGTGACAGAGACCTGGTTCAAAGCTCCAGAGAGCAGCCCTGCATTACCAGGCTTCAATTCATACCACACCTTTCGGCCACCTAACCCAGAAAGAAGCACTAAAGGTGGAGGCGTGTCCATATTCATTAAGGATATCCACACCTCCAGGCTAGTTGCACAGCATAATGCATCCGAGATTATCCAAGTGCAACTAACTCTGGGCAAGACCGCAATCCAAATTGTAGCTTGCTACAGACCCCCCACCATGCCCCAGGATTCACACTCCTCATTTCTTGATACACTGGAAAGTATTAGGGTACAACCCAACACCCTAACAATGGGCGATTTCAACTACCCCACCATTAACTGGGAAAACTACTCATGTACCAACTCTTTTGCTCAACGCTTTCTAGAATTCATAAATTCCAAAGCCTTGGATCAACTTATTCACACCCCCACCAGGGGCAGCAATATCCTAGACCTGGTCATTACCAACATGGGAAACCGGTGTTCCACACCAGAGGTCAATTCCTCATTGGTCAGATCCGACCACAAGCTAATCAGCCTAGACATCCACATCCCACCCCCAGCCCCAATTAGGGAAACCATCGTAAAAAACTTCTCAAAAGCCAACTTCACACTTCTTAAGACAGAAGTGGCAAACTTCATGACACCCATGCAGACGGACAATAGAGGTATGACTGCCGAATCCTACACAAATGCACTTTATAAGCACTTACACAAGTGTATGGATCATGCTATCCCTAATAGAACCAAGATGTTATCCTCCAAAAAAAGGAAGCCAATCTGGTGGACCTCTGCCATAAACAAACTCTACAATAGAAGAAAGAAAATGTTGCTAAAAAGAGTAAAATCCCATGACTGGAGGAACTCCCTGGTCAACCTCAGTAAGAAGCTGAGATCCCTCATAAAATCCTCCAAAGCTAGTTATGAAAACAAAATTGCCACTGACTCTAAAGACAACCACAAAGCATTCTATAACTATGTCAAGAATCTAAATGGGAACACTCATATCTGCTCTGAATTACAGCATAATGGCACTAAATATACAGAACCAACTGATATTGCCAACATCCTAGCAGATAGGTTCAGTGCTAACTTTACCCCCCTCTCACCCCCTAGAGGGCCCATCTCTATACCCGAAGAATGCAAAGTTCCTATAATCACAGCTGCACAGGTAAAAAACACACTCTCCAACGCCAAGAACACAGCATCCATGGGACCTGACAATATCCCAGGCTGCGTTCTACATGAACTACAGAATGAACTGGCACCCTACCTAAGTACCATGTTCAATCATAGCCTCACCTCAGGCTTTGTACCCACTGAATGGTGCACGGCAACAGTTATCCCACTCCATAAAGGGGGAGCCACGATGGACCCCGGGAACTACCGTCCCATTAGCCTGACGAGCCTGGTCTGCAAGGCCATGGAACGTATCATCATGGAACTCATAAACAAAGACATTGGTAATCTCCAAACTCTGGACCCTACTCAGTTTGGATTTGTAAAAGGCAGATCATGTCTCCTAAACCTGATTGACTTCTTTGAAGCAGTCACCAAAGCCATAGATGAGGGTAAAATAGTTCACACAGCTTATCTAGATCTCGCCAAGGCTTTCGACACCATCCCCCACTCTGGAATTATAGATAAGCTCACTAAACTAGGTATAAATCCCTATGTCACAAGATGGGTTGCCAACTGGCTCACAGACAGAACCCACACTGTGAAAGTAGTGGATTCCAAATCCAACATCAGACCAGTGAAAAGTGGAGTACCACAGGGTTCAGTCCTGGGTCCTCTCCTGTTTGGTATCTACTTCTCTGAAGTGCAGGCCAACACAGAAGGTCTTTGGCTAACAAAGTTTGCAGATGACTGCAAACTAGGAGCCATAATCGAAACTCCTAACGATGTGGACAAACTACAAAAGGGCCTCAATGAGACAGATACCTGGTGTCAAAGCCATGGCCTGAAGCTCAATGCCAAAAAGTGTATTGTCATCCCCTTTGGTAAAAACTCTGTACCCATGAACTACCATAGCTGGTAGTCTACTTAATGCCGAAAATGTGATGAGACCTTGGGACACAGGTGGACAGTAGTCTCTCCTTTGATAATCACATCGCCACAGTGGTCAGGAAATCCTTCTACGTGGCTCATCTCATCACAAAAAGATTCTCATCCAGAAAAAAAAGAGGTCATTGTTCCCCTCTACTCATCACTCATTAGACCCATTATAGAGTACAACGCCCCTTTTGGTATGTACCTCACAAGACATCTACAACAACTGGAAAGACCACAGAAATACCTCACAAAGAGGATTACTGGCCTCAAACATATGCCCTATGCAAACTGTCTCAAAAAACTACAGCTTTACTCCATCGCATATTGCCTACTCAGGGGCGATCTCTGCCTAACATACAAAGCTATGTCAAACCCAGAGCTGTTGGACATGCTCCACTTAAGAAATCCCAATCCCTCCGAGCTACACGCTCTAGGGACCTTAACCTTGTCACCACAATAAACAGAACATGCTGGAGGGATAGATTCCTGTCCCAGAGACTTCCCATACTCTGGAACAGAACAGACTACCTATCTATGTCAAACAGAGCTCCTCATTAGCACTCTTCAAGAAAAATCTTGATGATTGGATGGGAAATGGGAACTTCACCCCAGGGATCACTTCTGTGGCTCTGCTCGACAGGGGCACAGGAAAATAATTTTCTTGGGTGGCGAAAGCCAGGGTACATTTTTTGGCTAGGCTTGTATGGGCCCTAGGGCCGATAGCCTAGTACCTAACTATGAACCTATGAACTTGTGAAACCAGTATACCAGAGGAGGGCAGAGAGACAGACAGTCCAGTATCACCAGCAGCAGCAAAAGCCTTCTCCATCAGTTGGAAGGCTGGTCCACCTGAAGAGGAGTGAATGTCTAGGACAGGGGTCACCCTTCCCCTAAGTGGTTCAGCCTGCTGACCCGGAGTCCCATGATGGCTGTGAAGCAGCAAACTATGCGTGTCACAACTGACATCCTGGGTGGAAGCAAAACTTTCCTGCCACAAAGGCAACTGCGGTTCCTTAGTGATATCCATAAAGGGAATCACAGAAGGGGAAGGCTGTGCTATATCCATGGACTTCAAAGGCAATGAAGGAGGAGAATAAGAAGGGGTTTTTGGAGACGGGTGATCACCTCCCAAGGAGGGATAGTTCCTGAGGGGTGGGATACCTCTGGCCAAGAGCACCTGATCCACAAGACGTAACACATCGTGTTCGGAAAGGCTTCTAGTGGACCTCACAGAGACTGAGGGAGAAACAGGCCTGTCCACAGAAGAGGTAAACTCGGTGCTCATCTCACCAGTCCACACCGAGAACAACGGTGCCGAGAGAGACTGGACTATGGGTGTCTGCACCGTAGAAGTCATCGGTGCCAAGGTCATGGTCTGCACCAATACAGGGATCGGTGCCGAAGTGGTTGTCGGTACTGAAGCTGGAACTGACAAAACTGGAGTCAACAATAAAGGTGTCGCTTCCGAGTATGATGTCGGAGCCGACGTGGTCAAGGTCTGCGCCGACTGAACGGTCGGTGCTGATACAGTGGTAATAGTCTGAACAGAGGAGCCCCTCCGTGCCGATATGGAGCTGAAGGCCTCGGTGACAAAGGTCTAGGCACCGAAAGCACTGCGGCTGACTGAGTGAGCTCCGGAGCGGAAACTTTTTAGGTTTTGGTTGTCGGGAGTCCCCAGCTGGGGACGAAGTTAAAGATTTAGCCTTCGTAGGAACATCCAAGATTTTCTTATGGGCTCTAGGAGGAGTTGAGGCCTCCAACCCAGAAACAGCCTCTGAAAAGGGAGATTTGAGAAGTCCCTTCAGCAACAGCTTGTTTTTCCTTTCCAACAAAGTTGCATTTGAAAAGTTTTCACAGATAGTACAGGGCAGGTCAACAGACAAGTGGGATGCCCCAAACAATAAACGCACAAAGAGTGTGCATCAGAAGTAGGTAGTTTGTGTCCACAATCAGAAAACCGTTTAAACCCCGGATTACCTTTCTTATCTGCCATAAGAAAATTAGATAGCAAAAAGGGGTACCAGCAATGGTACAAAAGAATACCCGAAGGTATGAGAAAAGGGAAGGATTACCAACGATGGTAAGGGAAGAATACCTCGTGGTAAAAAGAAGGAAAACCTGAAGAAAATATGGTCGCTAGATGCAATAGGGTAAGAGACAACGGAATAGAAACTTTTCTGACAGAAAAGTAAAATAAATGACGATTAAACAACAAATAACTGTACTTAGCTCAAGAGAAGCAGCTTGACACGACTGAATGGCAATGCAGCAAATGAAATCTGAGGTAACAGGGAGAGGGGGATTGTGGGTAAGAGTTTAACTCGAGAGTTTGAAGCTGACGCGAGCTTGGAAAATGGCTGGCTCGGTTCCGAGGTCGGAACCAATACCCATGCGTAAGGAATGAATGAGGATTAACAATATCAAATGCTTAGTTTAACAGCTAGTTACAAATCTCAAAAAGCAAATCCAAAGAATGCCAGATGGTTACAGCATTAGATCTATTTTAATCAGAGAAAAGAAGAATATCCTAAAAAGACAACCCAAGAGAACTGTATATCTCTAAACAAACAAGAGCATCAGCCAGCTGAGCCTGAAAACCAGCAAGAGCCAAACTCACTGCTCCTTCATCACTGATAGTGAAATGGTACGGCATGCCTGCATACTGCTCTCCCCGTCGTGTATTCTAAAACTATAGCAATATAAAACTAAAGAGGATGGCTCGCAAGTGAGCATAACTCATCAATATCTCAACAGGCTTGTTGGTTCCTGCGGATGTGGTCTAAGAAACTAAGATTCATGTCCAGTCTTCCACCAGGTCTGTTAAAAGAAACTGTACTGTTTGCTAGAACATCCCAAGGACTGCAAGAGTTCACCACAGTGGTTGTCGATATCCATTTCCAATGGATTTAATCAAAATTAAGTAGCATCCCCACCCCACCATAGCTTTCAAACAGTGCCAGTAGACAACCACAATGATTAGACTGTGAGCATGCTCCTGTTGCACTCTTGCAGGACAAACAAATACTTAACAGGGGGTGAGAAATGTGAACGTGAGGGCAACTGATGGTAGTGATCAGGATTCCAGAATGCTGACATTTCATCACACAGTAAAAAAACAATTCAAGCTGCTGACAATGAGTACTCATTCAATCTTTCAGTCTACAGACTGTCTCTGTTTCTCAATAGAGACCACACCCCAGTTCTGTCCTTGTAATCCTATTTGCTCCTAAACAACCAACGGCCAAATACAGGGATATAAGCTCTCAATCCCATCATACCTTTCAAACTCTTTATGCAAGACAAGTGGTCAAAGCCTAACTAAAGGATGTAACATCTGACTAAATTTAGGGACACAGTTTTTAATTATTTCTCCTGTAAACTTAGAAAATCACTCGAATAACAAGTTTTGCAGTAGCATACATTTTCTGAAAGACAGAAAAAC
Organism: Protopterus annectens; assembly: GCF_019279795.1. NCBI lineage: Eukaryota > Metazoa > Chordata > Ceratodontiformes > Protopteridae > Protopterus > Protopterus annectens. Next base: position 609,468,127 of record NC_056745.1, read on the forward strand.
TGAAATTCAAATGTATGTTATTATTTAGTGCTGTCAAATCAATCATCGGTACCAAGCCAGCAACCACGAATTCCGGAAAAGTAGACAAAACTAGGAGGCAAAACCTTAACTTTCTGGGAAGGTTAAAACAGCTGATAGGTAAGATCAGCTCCACAAAGTTTTACAATACAAATAGTCTTATACAGTCACTGCCATCCCGGACAGTAAGACATTAAACTGCCAAAGACTCCACCATGAATGAAGGCAGCTGTAACGAAGCCTGAAACAAACACTCCATAAAATGTGTCCAAAATCAACAAAGCATGACACCTCGGTGACCTGCCCTTATAAAAAACAACAGACACTTTATTTATGTGTTTATTTATTTATTTTTTTAAACTAATATCACTAAAAAACTAAACCACGAAGCCCATATTGACATAAAGGGACTATCAGGGTTCCATCTCCCACTAATACCACTAAAAAACTAAATCACGAAGCCCATATTGACGTAATGGGACTAGCAAGGGTCCATCTCCCACAGACTTTGTAGTTCTGTTACCGGAGGTAAAAAGTGAAATAACCCCCTACCTTGCGCATCCAAAAAAAGAAGTTATGTACTCACCATAACGTTCCATCAGAGTAGTTCTACTTAATTTATCTTCAACCTGTGGGATACGGATCCATATCGGATCCGAGCTTGCAACTTTACTAGCATCTGCTCTAAGCTCCAAGCTCCTCCCCTTACCCATAATACACCTCCACTACCTTCCATCCCCAGATCGAGTTTGCTGAACCTAATACTGATAACCCGACCTGACAAAATACTGTGACCTATAACTGAAGTCCTTAGGCTGTTCATATGCCAAGGTCCGGGGGAAGGAGGGAGGGATGGTTGAAGACAAACGAAGTAGAACTACTCAGATGGAACGTTATGGTGAGTGCATAACTTCTTTATCTGAAGTAATTTACTTCATTTGGTATTCAACCTGTGGGACAGAGTCCCCAGCAACTAAACTCCTGGGAGGCCCTCATGGAAGGACATTCCGGAGCACCGCGGAACCAAAGGATGCTCTCCTTCTGGAAGTCAAATCCAATTTGTAATGAGAAATAAATGTATGAGATGAGGACCAAGCAGCTGCAGAACAAATATCATCCAAAAACACTCTAGACCAAAAGGCCGCAGACATAGCCATGGACCTAGTAGAATGAGCTTTCACCTGACCTGGAGGAGATATGCCTCTGTCCTTATAGACCTGAAGGATGCATGAAGAAATCCTTCTAGCAATAGTGACCTTGGAGATAGGCTTCCCCAAACAGGTTTTATAGAAGGATACAAACAATTGATCAGATTTACGGAAATTTTTAATCCTGTATAAATAGAATCGTAACTGCCTATGAACATCCAACAGGTGGAGTTTGTATTCCATCTTGTTAGAAAAATTAGGAAAAAACACAGGCAAATTGATGGTCTGATTGATATTGACTGATGATGCCACCTTAGGAAGAAAGGAGGGATTGGTTCAAAGGGAAACCCTATCTTTGTGAAAAATCATGTAAGGAACTTTGATGGACAAGGCCTGTAATTATGAAACCCTTTTGGCAGAGGTAATAGCCACCAGAAAAGCTGTTTTCCAAGATAAAAATTTCAGATCTGCTGTTGCAGCAGGCTCGAAAGGTGGAGTGGCCAAAGCTTGAAGAACCATAGTAAGGTCCCATTGGGGAACAGGATCTTTGACTGGGGGGCATAACAAAAAGGTGCCTTTAATAAAGGCTTTACAGAGTCTGGAAGAGGATAAAGAGGTGGAATTCTCACCCACATGAAAATGAGAGATGGCAGCCAACTGAACCTTGACAGTAAAAGAACTAACTCCGTGTTGAAAAATATTAGCTAGGAAATCAAAAATGGCGGAAATGGGAGCCGTGAAGGGGTCTAAACTCCTTTCAGAGGTCCAAAAGGAAAAATGCTTCCACTTGCTACGATAAACCTTCCTGGTCGAAGATTTATGTGCAGCCACCAAAATACATCTAACTGAGGAGGACAGTCCAGGAGTCCTAGCAATCATGGGAACTGGAGCAGCCAAGCTGTGAGCTTCAAACTGCCCAGATTCTGATGAATCACCCCTGAAGGGTGTGAAATCAGATGCTGAATGGGATCCAGGATCCAAGGCGGAGCCAGAAGGTGAGACCAAAGGAAGGGAAACCATACGTGGGGAGGCCAAAACGGGGCAATGAAGATCACTTTGCTCCTCAGTCGACGAGCTTTCTGTAGAAACCTTGGAATAAGAGGTACTGGCGAGTAAGCATACAGAAGACCGGGAGGCCAAGCATAAACTAGACCATCTCTGCGGGACTCCCCTGGCAGGGGATTCAGAGCAAAAAACTCACTGCATTTTGCGTTGGAAGAAGATGCGAAGAGATTGCAGCAAGGTTGACCCCACTAGCAGAAGATCTGTTCCGCTACCGAAAGATTCAGAGACCACTCGTAAGGCATCAGAATGGTCCGACTTAGCTTGTCCGCTAGGATGTTGGACTGTCCCGGAATGTGCGTTGTGATGAGAAAGCAACCGGTGGAGATCGCCCATTCCCACACTCTCATAGCCATGCGACAAAGGGGGTAAGATCTGGTCCCTCCCTGTTTGTTGATATACCAGACCACTGACACGTTGTCTGACTGAACTGTAATCGTTGCTAGAGGAAGAAAGGCATGAAGGGCCTGCAATGCTAGAAGGACCGCCCTCAGCTCTAGAACATTTATGTGCAAGCTGGTCTCTACAGGGGACCATAGGCCTTGGACTGTCCTGCCCAGTCAATCACCCCCACCAAAGTTGGGAGGTGTCCGTGGTCACTGCGGCTTGGGCCGGGGTTGGAACAAAGGATCGTCCCTCCAAAATGTCCAGAGAGCACATCCATCATATGAGGGACAACCGACAGAGTCAACTGAGATGAACTGGATATGTCAATGGCAGTTCCAGCAGGAACTATTGTACAGCTAGGGTCCACGGTAGAATTCTCATGTGTAACCAGGCACACGGAAGAAGAGGTTATGGTCGCTGCCATCGAGTCTAAGACCCACAAAACCGATTACGCCATTGGGAGATGAGAGTGGTAGATCAGGGAGACATGCATCCTCAGGTTTTGTGTTCTCTCTGAGGTCAGGAACCTTTTGCACTGTAGAGTATCTATCCTGGCACCAATGTAATCTATCACCTGTACAGGATCTAGGAGTGATTTGGATGCGCTGATTGTGATCCCCAAACGCAGGGCAAGAATCAGGAAATAATCCCTGGTTTGGGAGAGTAGACAGCTAGTGGGAGCAGTTAGGAGCCAATCGTCCAGGTACGGATAGACCGGAATCCCCTGAAGCCTCAGGTGAGACACTACCACCGCCATCACTTTGGTAAACACCCTGGGGGCTGTGGTGAGACCAAAGGGTAGGGATCAAAACTGGTAATGATTGACTCCTAGCCAGAAGAGGAGGAGCCTCCTGCAGTTTTCTGTGCATCTTTATGTGATAGTAAGCATCCTGGAGGTCTAACAAGCACATCCAGTTGCTCTCTTGCAGGTATGGCATGATGGACTGTAATGTGACCATCCGAAACTTCTCTTTGGCAACTGACAGGTTCAGGGTAGAAAGGTCCAGAATAGGCCTTAAGTCCCTCGTTTTCTTTGGCAACAAAAAGAACCTGGAGTAGAAGCCCAATCCTGACTGATCTGGGGGGATGGTTTCGATGGCTGGTTTTTCTAGCAGCTTAGAAATTTCCTTTGCTGCTGCCTCCCTTTGCATGGGTGGTATGTCTGGGAGATTTGGGGGGATGCACAGGGGGATAGAGTATCCTCGGGATATGATCTGAAGCATCCAGTGGCCTGATGTTATGGACTCCCATACCACTAGGTGCAAGGACAATCGTCGCTCGACTGCCTCCAGAGTAAAGCAGTCCATCCACCCCTCAGGGTTGCTGCCTGGGTCTGTCCGAGAAAGGTTCCCGAGACCCAAAATTCCTCAGACCCCTCTAACTCTGGGCCGGTGTCCATTCTGTCCCCCTCTGCCTCTGGGTGAAGAAGAGCCCTGAGTGTCCCGGGAATACTGTGACTTCCAGAACCACATCCTCTTTTGCCCTCTCTCATTCCAGGAAAAGGAACATTGAGGGTTCGAAAAGCAGATCCCGATGGCAGACAGTGTCTTCCTGTCCTTCTCACTCTGGACTAACGTCTCTTTGATGGTCTTACCAAAAAGAGTAGAGCCGTCATAAGGGACAATAGCAAAGGATGCCTTGAAAGGTTCCAAAAATTGACATAACCTGAGCCAGGTGTTGCGCCTCATGGACATGCTGGACCCAGCCGCCCTAGCCGCTCCTTCCATAGCATGTGAAAGGAGTCGCATGGACGTATTTGAGACCACTTTCAAAGTGGCCATCCTCGCGGAGAATGAAGCCCTGGCCTCCTTGCGACAGGGGGAGACTCCTACAGCTCCTTTTCCAGGTTGCGACATGGGCCAGGTAGTTTAGTGCCCTAATTGAAAAGGTAGCTGAAGCGTACACCTACTTCCCAAGGTGGTCCATCATCCGTGACTCTCGGTCAGGAGGATGAACTGAGGAACTCTCCTGGCCAAGTTCCTTCTTCGTGGCTGCTGCTACCACCATAGCATCTACATGGAGCCCTTATTCCATGCTGGTCTATCTATGGGTGGACTTAAAATTTTGGCGGGTCTTTTTGGAATTGGTTCCATGGTGTCCACCTCCTTCCATGCCTGCAAGGTGACCAAACCCACCAAAGGATCCGCGAGAGGGGATACCCAGGAAGTAGATGGGCCCATGCCGAAAGCCTCCAGGAACACGGACTCGTCAGAAGAAGGTTTGGGGGCAGACCAACCTCCCCGTTGGCACAGGATTTCCATGATGTCAACAAAGGAGACATCCTCGGGAGGTGACCTACGGAAACCTTCTCCTTCATCCAAGTCCGTATCCTCAGTGAGGGACTTGGGGGAGTCCAAGTGCCTTTACTTGCGCATATGCTTGCGAGGTACCTCTCCAGTGGGACTCTCTGGGGAGAAGTCGCAAGCCACTTGTTCCTCAGGGGGAACCATCTGGGGCTCTTCGAGCACGGGCTGTCCCTCAGGTAAAATGATGGGGACCGTAGAAAGAGCCGAGGGGGCAGTCAGGGGTCTCGATCCAGCAGAGAAAACTCTTTCTACCACATTGAACGCCAAAGGTGAGCAAACCTCCTGAGAAACCACTAAGGCCTTGTCTCCCTGGGTCCCAAAAGAGAATCGGAGCCGGGCCCAAAGTGGACGGAGCTCTGAGGGAGGGAACTTGGCCCGACAAAGGCAGAGCCGATCAAAACATTCCACTCCCTCGGGTTGAACACCCAAGCTCCAGCTCCGAGAGCAGCTCGGATCCAAGCTGGTCGAATCAGACATGCTCCAGGCAGCTGTGGCCAACGAGGAAGCAGGTACCATTGGCGCCGACCCCTTACTAAAGCCATCCACTGATCTGAATACTTTGAACCTGATGGACGGATCGGAGAAGGAGATATCAGCTAGAAAAATTGAAGCGTGCTCCCCCATCCTAAGGGAGGGGGGCTGGCAAGACCCCCATCTGGATCTGAGTACTGATGAACCTCCTCATCATTTTATCCATATCAACCTCAGACAAAGACCGGGTGGACCTCGACAAAGCCAAGGATTCTGACTTGGCGGGTCAGGGCACCGAGGCCCTAGAAGCTGAGCATGTCTCCGATCTGTAATGTTATCACAGGTGAAGAGAGGTCCGGAGACCTCTTTAGCTTTTCCCTTGCCTTTGACTCTCTCTCTCCTTCTCTCTGCCCCTTTTCCACTCCACTTCCACAGGCTTTTGTACAGGAAGTTGAGTCCCAGACTGGGAGGGAGGAGAAGCCAGGGGAAGAGAAGGACAGGCGGCCACAGCAGCTGCTGTGACCGAAGCCAGAGATGAAGCAACAGTCTCTGAAGGGGGAAGGCCTTTGAGGGTCAACTTGGCCTTCCTATCTTTAATGCCGCAGGGGTTGAATCTCGCACATATACTGCAGTCCACACTCAGCTGGGCCACGCCCAAGCACATAACACACAGAGTGTGGCCATCCGCAGGGGATAATTTATGGCCACACTCAGTGCAACGTTTGAAAATAGGCTTGTCAGCCATACTATCAGTAGAAAGAAAAAAACAGAAGAAAATGTTGTTTCTTCCTTTCTGACACACACACCCACTCACCACACTCACACACAGAAAACACTGAGGGGGGAGGGGAAGCAAAAATCCACACAACTATTCAAACTAATCTAACTACCCTAAAACACTATAACTCAACATACCAAATGAGGGGGGGAGAAAGGGGAACCTATTCTATCACTACCTAATGATTTTTAAAGAAAAAAGATATTTAAAAGTTTTTTACCCACTTGAAAAACTTGGAGCTCAAGAGATCACGATGCATAAGCTATTCGCGGCAAACGAAATCTAGTGATGGAAGGTAGTAGAGGTGTATTACGGGTAAGGGGAGGAGCTTGGAGCTCGGAGCAGATGCTAGTAAAGTTGCCAGCTCAGATCCGATATGGATCCGTATCCCACAGGATGAAGACCAAATGAAGTAAACTACTTCAGATCCCTTATTCATCCACATGATCTCAAAGTCAGGCAGATCGCTCCATGATGAAAACCTTCTTTTGAGTAGCTGAAAAAACTGTCCAGGAATTGCGGCATTCACATTTTGAAAATGAGGCAATGCAACTCCACACCTGAGCCTGTCTGCTCACTCGCTTCTGCCTGGCCTTCTGTGCACACTGCTGCCCTGCTACATTCCAATGAATAATCCAATTTCCAAATTACCAGATCAGCAGATCCAAACAATAACGAGGCAGCGTGCTAATGTATTGTAAACAGTGTCTCCAATTGGCTGGCAGTCTGAGTGCCTCAGGAAGCTAACGCATGACAACATCAGCCACAACTACTTTGGGGAAAAAAATTGTGAATTAAAGGGACGACTCACAAATTCCTGGCACCCCATTATTTAGCTCTCAAAATCGGTACACAACAAGGAATTCAGCACGGTTGAGAGGTATGCCAGTAATGAATCAACTTTTAGGGGTGTTTTATTGATGACGTAGTTACCTGGAATGATTGACTTCCCAAAAGGTACTATAATGCATTTCTTAGTTCTGCATTTTAAGCCATGGCTTTGGCACCAAGTGTTTGTCTGTGTTATACTTTCTGGAAGGGTGGTCTCATCTTGGGGGGGATTCAATGACTTCTCTCAGTATGCATTGCAATCATCTGTGAGCATTGTTAGCCAGAGGCCTTTAACATTGGCATTTAACATCCAAGAAGTAGATGCCAAAGAAAAGTGAGCCTAGCACAGAGTCCTAAAGGACAACACTGACCAGCCTCCTTGTGCATGTGGCTCATTGATTCTATGTCCTAGGTCCTATCAGTGAGCCAGCCAGTTAATCTAACATGTTATAAAGGGGTTTATTATATACTATACAAAACACAAAAAAACTGGTTGATAAAACTGGTGAAATCTCAAATAAACAATGTCCAAAAGTATAAATACACCAGAGCCATGAGGTGAAATAATATAGTTTAATCCACAAGTAAAAACTTTCATAACAAATACTGCTTCTTCAGGCATAGGAAGAGAAATCATAGAACCGGTACCTCTTATATAGCATGTACAGAACGTATAAACAAGGAATTAAGAGTGCTAATGAACATTTAAAGAAACAGTAAAAAAATATACATATTAAAGTACAAAGGTTTAAATTATACATATAAAAATGGTTATAAACAAATCACTTTATGCAACTGTGAAGAAACTTTAACTCTGATTTCACTGTAAACATTGTATTCAAACCAGGGGGATAAAAGCTCTAAAACGTAAAATCCAATTATTTTCCCGTCTCTCTCTGCTATGTTAATAACATCTCCTCTCCAAATACATGTAGAAATCTTTTCTAAAATTAAAAACTTAAACTTATGATTGTTGTTTGTATCATGCATGTGTTTGTATAATGAGTTGGCATCCACACTCTTTCTAATTTCAGATAAATGATTACTAATGTGGTCTTTGAAAAGTTGATTTGTCTTTCCTACATAAAACAAGGGACATATATCACAGATTGCCATATATATTATATTTTTAGTATTGTAATTTCCATGTGCTTGTATGTAAAAGGAGTCTATTGTAACTGGATGAATAATTTTATTTCCAGTATAAATATATTTATAAAACAACAATTATTACATTTAAATGTTCCCTTTTTATCTATTCTTTGATATTTACTCCTCACCTGTTCTTTATAGCATAATTTATTTTTCAAAGTTTCACATTTCTTATAACTAAAAGCTGTATTTTTGTTATAAATATCCTTCAACTCTGATACTTTAGATAGTACAAGCCAATATTTCCTTACCACATTTTTTATTAATTTTGTGTTTTGATCTTTGGTAAGGACAAAGTGACAATTATTGTCCTACTTATTAAATTTCTTTCTACTTCTAAACCTATCAGAGAAAACTGGTGGATATGCAGCATCTCTATCTTTTAATATTTCTTCTTTAATATAATGCAATATTTTACTGTTACATCCCCTGCTAGTAAAATCATCAACCATGTTATCTAATTGTTGTAAAAATTGTTTATCCTATGTATTCAACATACTAACTCTAATCATTTGATTTTTAACTACATTATCAAACATAAAATGGGGGTGCATGCTATCATGTGCCAAATATGAACATTTTTAAACCTCTTTTTTATGCAATGTTGTTTATAAATTCCCTGTAACAGCATTTTTAAGGTAATAGCTAAAAAATCAATATTCCTATACTGTACATTTTTTAAACTTTAAAAAAGATGTGGTATTATGCAAATATTCTATAAAATCGTTTAACTCAAATAATGGACCATCCCATATAAAAAAGACATCATCGACAAATCTTTTGTAAAAAACTACATTGTTACAAATGTTGTTCCTTGAATCAGATAGAATAGCATTTGTTTCCCAACACTGGAGTGCCCATAGCTATACCTGTAACCTGTTTATAGTATTTGTCTTGAAACAGAAACACACTGTTCTCAAGTACAAGTTGTAGTAAATCACATATAAGATCTATATTAATATCACCTAACTTGTAATATTTCTCAATGTACTCTCTAACCATATCAATTCCAAGAACATTAGGAATACGTGTAAATAAAGAATATACATCCAATGTAACCATGTAACAAGTGAGTATACTATTATTTTTATTCCAATTATATAATAACTGCAGAAAATCAGAAGTATCCTTAATAATGGTTGTAGATAGATTCAAAACTTTTTTCTGCTCACTTTCTAAATATTTTGAAATGGGCTCTGTCACCCATCCTCTTGCAGAAACTATTGGACATAGTGGTGGAGTCATTCTTGACTTGTGTATTTTTGGGATGCCATAAATAATAGGTATAATGGGATTTTCTACATCTAAGGAATCATACAACTCTTTATTAATGCGTGCATATTGGTACATATCTGAAATATGTGAAGAAACACTTTTGCTAATGGTCTTCACAATGTATTTAACATCTCTAACATGCTTTCCATATAAAATGATTTATTTAAACCCACCACTCCACCGCCTTTATCGGCAGGTTTGCTAACAATATTATCATTCCTAAACAATGTTTGAATAGCCTCATATTCATCTTTTTGCAAGTTATAAAAACATTTCTTAAAACCAGTATAATATTGCTGGTATAGTTCATTCTCTGCAAGCATCTCAAACACAGAAACTGCAGGATTTGGCAGCAGTATAAATGTGCTGCGTCTACAATATTTTTTAACTGAATGTTCATTACCAGCTTTATAAGAATGAAAAAATACTTTTAAGTTCAGCTTGCGGACAAATAATTTAAATTTGAGCATGGTGCATGAAATATCCATGCTGTTAGATGGTATATAAGTCAATCCTTTGCTAAGTAAGCGTATTCCATTTTCACTAAGAAGATAGTCAGAAAGATTAAATACAATGTCAGATTTAACAGTACCCGATTGTCATTCACCTGTTTTACTGCTGAATTGCTTCTCTTTCATCCATGTTGATAGAAGTGATGTTTCCTTTTGGAGGGTAATGGCAACAGGCCTCCTCCAAACAAAAAAATGTTGTTATTTGTACCTGTAAGGTCAGGTGTCTCCACCAGATTAAGTGCAGTTATTAAATTCACATCGACAACTATTTCTTCATTATTTTCATGCATCAAAGACTGAGTTTGTGCTGCTGACTTTTGTATAACTATTTCGGACATTACTATATGCCTAAACGTGGAAGGTATAACATCATTAGAGGAGGATAAGCCTTTCTCAGATTGCTGATTGGGATCGTATCTATCACTGGCTTTCTTAAAATTAAGCCAAGAAAAGACTTTGCCTCTTCTAAAATCATTGTAATCTCGCTCAATTTTTTTTCTTTTCACTTTCAACAAGTTTAATTTCAAAACCATTTTATCAATCGTCTCACTTAGAAGAAGTGAGTGGATGTTATTTTCAATTTTAGCTGTAAGCTTATATAGAACAATAACTTCCTTCTTTAGCTCATTTTCAAGTGGCTTAAAGAATGTATTCATAAGAGCCACATCTTGAAATGATAGATTCAGATTAAACGGCTGCCATTCTTTAAGTAATAAAGGATAAAGGTCCCTGTAAGTAGGCATTTTTAATATGCGTAACCCTCTTGGGACAATTTTAGTTTCAATATAAGCATTAAACATAAGCCTCTGCCATTGGAATTTTTTAAGATGACACATTTTAAGTTCAAAAGAACATAGTTTAATTTTATAATGTTGTACAGATGTTTCAATGTCAGGTTGCACTGTGTCTACATCAAAAACAGATTTCCTTTAATTTCAAGTAAATCCTGTATGTGCTGGATAGGTTGCCATACCATTGTACACACATCCATAAATACGTATATTTGCACTGGAAATAAAATTATTCATCCAGTTACAAAAGACACCTTTTACATACAAGCCCATGAAAATTGCAATACTAAAAATTTAATATATATGGCAATCTGTGATAAATGTCCCTTGTTTTATGTAGGAAGACAAATCAATATTTCAAAGATCATATTAGTAATCATTTGTCTGAAATTAGAAGGGGTGTAGATACTAACTCATTATACAAACACATGCGTGATACAAACAATACTCATAAGTTTACATATCTTAGGGGTGGAGATGTTATTAACATAACAAAGAGATAAGAAAATAAGTGGATTTTGCATTTTAGAGCTTGTTACCCCCCTGGTTGGAATATGATGTTTACAGTGAATCCAGAGCTAAAGTTTCTTCACAGTTATATAAAGTAATTTGTTTACAAGCATTTTTATATGTATATTTTTAAACTTTTGTATTTTTATATGTATATGTTTTTTTCTGTTTCTTTAAATGTTCATTACATTCACTCTTAGTTGCTTGTTTATACTTTGGGTACATGCTATATAAAAGGTACTGGTTCTATGATTTCTGTTTCTATGCCAGAAGATGCAATATTTGTTGTGAAAGTTTTTACTTGCGGATTAAACAGTATTACTTAATCTGGTGTATTTATACTTTTGGACTTTATAAAGGCGTTTATACCTAGTTCCATAAGCCTGTTGACAATGCCTAAGTGGCATATTATATCAAATGCTTTTTGCCACCTTTAGGTAGACAGTATGCACAGTTTTCCCCTCATCCATTGCCTTAGTAATCTATTCAAAGAAGTCCACCAGATTCAGTAAGAATGACCTTGCTTTGGCAAAGCCAAAATGGAACGGTTCCAGTGTCTGTGGACCAGAACTTGGCAGAAATTTGGGATGCATGGCTAGGCTTAAAAAGGCCCTTGTGGTCATTAGCCTAGTAAACACCTACAAGCTTATGTCCTTGTTGATAATTTCCATAATCATTCTTTTCATGGCTTTGCAAATAGTCAGATTAATGGGTCTGTAGTTTCCAGGATCTGTTGAAGGTCCTTTCTTATAAAGGGAAATAACTGCCACAGTCTTCCGTTCATGTGGCACAAAGTCTGTTTTAAGACTATAGTTAAATAATGACTTCATGGGTCCTGATAAGTCGTATTTTAGACTATTCACAAGGCATCCTGGAATGTTATCTGGACCTGTTGAGGCCCATGTTCTTGGCTTTAGCAAACACAGCCAGTATATGCTCCCTAGTTATAGCTGGAGGGGTTATGTTTAAGGGTATTTTTTGAGGGGAGTAAAGTTGGAATGGAATCTGTTCACTAGCAGGTTTGCTACATCACAAGGCTCAGTGAATATGGCAACATTAACCACCATTTCAGCACATTGCTGTGTGCTGCCTTTGAGGATTCTGAAATAGTTTAAGAAGGCCTTATGGTTAGCGTTCATCTGGAAGGTTATCTTTTTTTTTAAACACCTTTATTGGATTATTATTTGTGACACAGGCACATTTATTTTTATGTAAAAGTAATCAAACCTTAATAAGTTCACATTTACAAATATTATACATCACAGACATTGTAATATGTCATATAATCAGAGCAACATTCCATAAAATGTTCATCTTCTGCCTTCTCTTAAACCTCATTCCTCTTCCCAAACATTTTCCGGCATTTATTCTTCCCACAATTTTCATTTTTCTTATGTATTTTACCCTTTTCTAAAGATCCCACTTCCTTTTCTTTTATCTCTGTTGTAATATTAACTAGTTCAAGTATAGTTGGTTTACATTTCAATTTGTATTTCCTTTTAATTGATGTTTTGGTAACAACATGAATTAACCTTAAGGCCTTACCAAGTCTAGGCAATTCAGATCTTATATCCCAGCTCAAAAAATAATTTCCTTAGTTACAATAATTTGCTAAGTATTCCTGACAGAGTACTCTGTAGGAATTTTTAAAGTCTGCTACCTCATTAGACTCCGAAAACATATGCTCCCAGGTACGTGTCTCTTCCCCATTACACCTTCATTTGCCATCTACCTGAGGAAAATGTCTTTGGAGTCTGCTTGGGATATTAAAGTATCTATGCAAACACTTGTTTTATTAGGAGGATCATCTTATCCCACTTGACCCTTACTTTTCCCCCTCCCAAATAAAATCCTTCAACTCATTATTAATTACTATTCACTTTTCCTCTGGTTGATAAAAGTATGCCTGACCAGTGCATAAAATTAAAGGCACTAAACACATTTTTACTGCTTTTATCTTGCTATCCATATCTATTGTCAAGAGCTTCCAATTTCTCAAGTTTTTGTATTCTATTTTGCTTAGTCTCCTCCTGTATATCCTTAACTGCCATAACAGAATCCTTTTTTAATCCATACTCAAATATTTAATTGTATCATGTCCCCATAAATATGGGTACTACAGAACCAATTCATGGGTGGGTACATAATTTATAGCTAAAGCCTCTGTTTTATCTTCATTAATTTTATATCCTGGAAAAAAAAACAGAACTATCTCAGAATGTTCTACAACACTGAGATGTCATTTTCTGGCTACATGAACCTGGGAGGCTATCTTAACCTAAAAACTGGTTTTGCTTGACCTAATTAGCCCTTTTAGTTGCCTATTTAATTTGGTGAGAGAATGTTCATCTTTATGGGAATGACCCTTCCAGATTCTTGCAATATATATTTTTTTCCTTTTGTGGTATATCCTGTTTAATTTGGGATGCCACCAGAGTGTTTTGTTTCTGGGGCTAGTCCTGGGCTTACTTCTGATAGATACGGTAGCCTCTATACTGCCATAGACACTGTTGTACTGAGTTTCAGACAGGAATTCAGCATAGGCAGCTGTGTTCTTGGGGTTTGGAGGGGCAATGAATTCTGACAAACCATCACTTAATAAAAGGAAAGTGCCTAACTGTTACTGGATTTAATAGGGTTATAGTGTTGATTTTGATTTCAAAGGAGACAGCTTAATGATTAGACCTTACCGGGGAGGATGAAACATTGAGGAGGGGGTACAGCATTCTCCCATATTTGTGAGCACAAGGTCCAGTATGCTAGAGCCACTAGTGGGCATATTCAGTATTTGGTCAATGCTGTTGTACTTAGACTTCCAAGATGGCTGATTAATTCTGGCTCTGCCAGTCTGAAAACAAAAACTTAGCAGAGAAAGCCAGTGGACAAAGATTTCTGGGTAAATTTCAGTAACTGGCTAGTAAGTCCATTGCCTGGTTGCTAGGAAAAAAGCAATATAAAGGACATGGAGGAAAATAAGCTACAAAAGGTGAGGAAAAAACACAGATCGGAAGAAATACTGCAGTTGCTCAGCAAGAAGCAGTGCAAGTTCCAGACATGATGTCTGATAACCTAGAGGAAAGTATAAAGCAGCTGCACACAGACCTGGTTAAAATAAATGAAACACTGATGGAGTTTATCAACACAAACAATAAAAAGCTGGAAAAAATGGAAGAAGCTTTACACAGATTGTCACAATGCGAGTTATTGCCAGCTATGCCAGGAGAAGTAGGGCAGTGGATATTTAACATATGCCAGCACAGCTAGCTGGAATTTTGTAAAGAATTATATATCATTTGTACATCAAACTGATTTGTACAGATGCTTGTGTTGAAAAATGTATTTATAAAGCTGATTGTGTTAAAAATGTACCAACAGTGTGTCCTGCTGGGCAGAAAAAGAAATACACTTGTACATCAGACTGTATTATAACTAATGAAATTAATATTGTAACAAGGGATACTGGAAGAGAATAGGTTAAGCTCAGCTCCAGCTAACTTCTAAAAATAGTATGAAATTAAATTCCTTAATTTAGGCCATAAAGATTGCAGTTGCAGTTCTGATTGCTGCCAGAGATGAAATGTCTGTGCCAGAGAATGGTTTATTAGCTCCTGTAGGAAGAGTGGAAGTGTTTTATTGTTTAATGACTTCCAGAAGCTGCAAAGGATCTTAGCAAAGCTCTGTCTGTGTATATGGTAACACATATGTGCGGAATTCACGTTTAGTTTCCAGTAATAGGAGTAGTATGGGATCCAGAAGTCAGATGACCAGATGCATGTGATGTCATTCTGTAGTCCAGGGCAAAAATTATGTTTCAATACTAGATGAGACTAAAGTCTCAGAGCAATCTGTTTTTTTGAAACCTAACAAAGGAAGATCACTCACCTAATTAATTTTGCCTTGCTCTAGTAAGTGACCAGGAAATAGTAATTGTTTACATCAGTCAGGAAAAATAAGTGAGATTAGTTAAGTATTGTTTTTCTATATCTGTGTGACTCTATTCAACTGTGTTATTTTAATATTTCCTGCGACTGAAATTCTGGTGTTTATTTTAAATAGATATTTAGTATTTTCATGTTCTTTTATTATTTATTATTAAATATATTTAAACTTTTCAGTCTGGCTGGTCCTTTAGAGGATACTTTAACCTATGGAGTAAGCATATTTATTTGGTAACTCTGTAGCCACTCCTGAAAGTTTTACTGCACTGGTCAAACCCTACCATTTATATTAGTATTAATTTTACTCAGTATAATTGGCTACCCTTGTAAGAGCCTTAGAGTAGCTGGCTTTGGAGTATCTGGTGGCAGTGTAATTACCCTATAGTCTGGGCAGAATGGGCCATAGCTAGTAAATCTGTGCCAGCCTTTCCCAGGTGTGTGTGGGTGAAAATCAAATCTCAAAGACTGTGTGTGTCAGCTGTTTGGAGCAGGAACACAAAGCACTGGTTTCACAGAGAGGGTGCTGGAGGACTTGGCTTGGACACTCGGCTGAGGACTCAACTCTACAGGTGTGCCACTGAGGAGTCTTACTGAGGACCTGGTGAGAGAGAGAGAGAGAAAGAGAATTCCAGACCTTGAACTGAGTGTGTTCCCTGTGTGCTCTTAAAGGAAACTGTACTCGATGCAGACAGCTGCATCCGGAAATACTGTGTGTATCTATTTTTGCTCCAAGTGAATGTCCCTCTCCAGTGTTAGTGGTGAGGATTCAGGCTCCTTGATCACTGGCCCAGAGGTGAGAGGGTGTCACATACTGGTGAGCAGTGGTATGGATATTACTTAAACGTCTGTAGCCTGTAGCAGTTGTCACTAAAGGTATATGTATTCTTAGCATCCACAAGGTAAACATTCAGGGCTTCATTTCACAACAGTTTTATTTATTTATTTATGTATTTGTTAGTTGAGTTTAGCAGAAGGCAGGCAAAGATGTTAGCAGAGGATTAAGGCAAGCTGACAAAGAAACAGTTGGACAAGGTGTGCAAAGCCAAAGGACTGGTGCATGCCAATCTGACTAAAGAGGAAATTATTTCAGCCTTAGTCACAGCTCAGACCATCAACCAGGAGGATAACCAGCCTGGTGATGGGAATCTGCAGCCCTCAGAAACAGGACAGTACAACTTTTCTTCACAGGAATTAAAAATCCATCTGGAGTTAAACAGACATGAACTGGAGGCCAACCATCTGCAACTATAATCAACAGAGAGACTGTGATTTTTGGAGGTTGAAGAAAATGGGAGACTGCAGTGTTGGGAGGCCAAAGAAAATGAGAAGGAGAGTCAACTTGATAGGGAGTTGCTGACTCTTCCACAGGAAAATGGAGGTAATGGGGAAGGGAATAACTTAACCTCAGAAGCAATAAAGGTCAGTAAATTTCTTCCACAGTTTACAGTGGGTGATCATTTTGATTTATTCATATATGTGAAAGAGTATGCAAACAGTATAATGTGGATCAAGGGCTCTGGGTACAGTTCTTGACCCCCTTACTCAATGGTAAAGCTGTAACTGCTCTTTCTCCACATTGTCTGATATTGACTGTTTAAACTATGACAGAGTAAAGAATGCTTTAAGTTAACACCTGAAGCTTACACAAAAAAGTTCTGTGACCACAGACGCAAGGCAGACAAAAGCACTTATTTTCATAGGTGGGTGAGTAGGTGTAATGTCACCACTTTTGAAGGGCTGGAAGACCTTTTGGTGAGGGAACAAGCTCTTAACACGTTGTCTGAGGACATGAGAATCTGGATGGCAAACCAGGAGTGCAACTCTACAGATGACCTGCGGAAAAAAGGGGCGCTCTACTTAGCAAGCAGGACATCACTCCACAGGAAGGGGATACCCAGTGCTGCACATGGATATAAGGGAACCCATGATGGGTAGCCTAAAACACACTAGAGTCCACCAGTAACAGGGGAAGCTACTATTTATACAGTTAGGATCAAAGGTTAAATGTATTAAATGTAACCAGTGGGGCCATGTATCAAATAGATGTCCACGGAGGCAAGGTGGGGGAGCCAGCAACTGGGAATAACAGTATGCCAGTGGTAAGTTGTCTGAAGAGAACAGGGGTATCAAACTGTTACGAGAGTTTATATCTGATCTTTCTGGATGGAAAACAGGCCACTGCTAAGACTGACAGACAGAACCTGTGACATAACCATTGTGAAGCCTACAGTGGTTAAAAAACAGCAGTACTTGCTTGGGCAGTCCACTCCAGTCAGAGCTTTAGGAGGGACCACATTCCAAATACCTTTGGCCTCGTTCACCTTGACTGGGAGGGTGGAAAAGGAAGCAAGCAAGTAGATGTGTTGGAGGATATCCCTGGAGATGTCGTGATAGGGAATGATTATGATAATGCAGTACCTTGTGTGCATGCAGTTACATGTAGTCAGGCTTGGAGACAGGCATTTTGGTCTGGTAGCCTGGGGGAGACCCAGACAGACCTATACCTGAACACAGGGCTGGGGAAGCGACTATTTCAGGGAGGCAGCTACCCTGTAGAAGTGAGACTGAAGGTGAGCCACAGCTGCTGGTAGGTACTGATGTTCTTTTGGACAGAGTGACTGCAAGGGCAGAGGTGAGTGGTAGTAACCAGGCTGACAGTGAGGCACCACTGTCAGAGGATACCAGACTTCTTGTGGAAGGGGAGCTGAGAAGAGTTACAAATGATAGACTTTAAGCAGGTTCAGTTCTAGGACTCTACACTAACAGGCTTGAGGGAGATAGCTAGGGAGGCACCTGATTTTCAAGAAAAACAGGAGTCTGTATATTGGAACAAAGGGCTACTGTATTGAGAGTGGACCCCTTAGGAAGGGCTAGAGGGTGAGGTAATACAGCAGTTGGTAGTGCCTAGAGCCTACCATCTAGCACTTCTAGCCATTGCCCATGACATTCCTTTTGCATGTCATATGGGCATAAAGTGTGCCAACAGACATATTATGCAGAACATTTATTGGCCTAGGAATGCAAGGGATGTAACAGGGTACTGCAGGACCTGTTAGGAATGCCAAAAAGTAGGCACTGATTGATCCTTTGATCCCTCTGCCTGTGACTGAGGAGCCATTTCAGAGGGTATCAATGGATATTGTGGGGCCTTTGAGTACCTCAAGTTACACAGGGAAGACGTATATCCTGGTGGTAGTAGATTATGCTACTAGAACCATGAGTCAGTGGTTCTGTCCTCCATGGAGGCACAGAAGGTGGTAAATGCTTTTTTAGAGATTTTCAGTATGGTAGGTTTCCCGAGAGACATACTGACTGACAGAGGTGCTGATTTCAAGTCAGACCTGCTGGCTTCTCTGTGGACGCACTGTGGGGTGAAACACCTAAAGACCACCCCCAGCTTCCCTAGTCCAATGGTCTTGTGGAGAGGTTAAACACTACACTAAAGACCATGCTACGTGCATTTGCAAACCAATTTAAAGAGAGTGGGGCAAATATATCTCCCACCTGCTGTTTGCATACAGAAGGCTACCTCAGGAATCCATAGGTTTTTCACTCTTTGAGTTGCTGTATGGGCTTAGGGTGAGGGGGGCCTTTAGACTTGATTCATGATGAGTGGAAGGGTAAGTGTGAATCCCACAAGCATCCTGTTATGGTATATGTCCTAAACCTCAGGACAAGGCTTACGGAGCTCATGGGCTTGGCCCAAGACAACCTGGCAGGAGCACAACACCAGAAAAAGGTCTAGTATGACAGGAATGATCAAGACCAAGAGGATGTAGTGGGACAGCAGGTTATGGTTTTCATTCCTGTCACACACAATAAGCTGTAGGTAACTTGGGAAGGACCCTTCAAAGTGGAAAGGAAGGTCAGTGATGTTAACTACATGGCAGAACTGCTAGGCAGGAGGCAGGGGCACAAATTATACCATGTAAACATGATGAAACCTTACCATGATAGGGAGACCCTTGTGCTAAGTATTTGCAGTAGCAGGCAGGAGGAGTCTGAGGGGGGGGGGTCAATGGCTACATTGTGCCAGCCAGCAAAATGGCAAGTTATTAAGTTGGAGCCTAGGGTTGCAGGCATATGATATGATAGTGCAGCACTGCAGTGGGGTTAGGGTATGAGTTACAGTATTCCCAGACAGGCTCATTCCTCTCAAGCCCCATTTCTCAATGGTCACTTGAAAATCTAGCTTGAGTCTTCACAGGGGGACGAGTTGTGACAATGGGAGATACTGTCATCTATGCCAGGGGAAGGAGGCCAGTGGATGTGTAACATATGCCAGCAAAGCTAGCTCAAATTTTGGAAAGAATTTTATGTCATTTGTATATCAAACTGATTAGTACAGATACTTGTGTTGAAAAATGTATTTGTACAGCTGCTGGTTTTAAAAATGTACCAACAGTGTGTCCTGCTGGACAGGAAAAGAAATACACGTGTACGTTAGACTGCATTATAACTATTGAAATGAAAAGTTATGTACCTACCATAACGTTCCATGTTAGTTGTCTTCTCTCGCCTTCTTTCTTGCTTGATGGGTTCGGAGCCGATTCTCGGCTCCGACTCGGCACTTGCTAAGCTCGAGAGTCACTTTTACCAGCTCGAGGCAGCCCCATATCCCATGATGCAAGGCGGTAAGTACCCAGATCTCGTTTGTTGTCTATAGGCAATAACACCTAGCATAAAAAACTTCCCAAAGGAAGAAAGAAGGAGAGAAAAGCCTGAAGGATGGTTTTGGAGGACCAGCACTGTATGGTCTTAAGAAAACATTCTTCCATGTAGAGAAAAGGTCTGTCCAGGCCAGGGGAAGGAGGGAGGGTCAAGAAAGAAGGCGAGAAGACAACTAACATGGAGCGTTATGGTAGGTACATAACTTCTCAATGTTAAGTTGTCAATCTCGCCTTCATTCTTGCTTGATGGGACAGCGTCCTAGCACCTCTATCCTGGGTGGCTCAATGGAACAGACTCTTGAGAACTGTAGAGCCAAAACTGGCTCTGTCCCTGGAGGCCAAATCCAATTTGTAATGAGAAACAAAGGTATGAGGAGTGGCCCAAGTGGCTGCTGCACAAATAGTGTCTAATGGAAGTCTAGCTTGAAAAGCTGTGGAAGTGGCTAAGCTTCTGGTTGAATGCGCTTTAGGTTTCGAGCACAGCTGTTTTCCCCTGAGCTGATAAATTTCAGAGATAACAGAAGAAAGCCATCTAGATAAGGTCACTTTTGAGACAGGAAGGCCTTTTTTGTTATCAGCATAAGAAACAAAGAGTTGATCGGATTTTCTGAATTGTTTTGTTCTGTCCAAATAATATCTGAGTTGGCGGTGAACATCACGATAATGTAACTTTTGTTCCGATCTGTTTGAGTAGTTTGGGAAAAATACAGGAAGATCAATAGCCTGATTCAAATTACTCTTTGAGGCGACCTTAGGCAAAAAGGTCAGATTAGTTCTCAATGATACTCTGTCTCTGTGGAAGACTAAATAGGGAGGGCGAACAGAGAGAGCATGAAGTTCAGATACCCTCCTAGCCGAAGTAATAGCAACCAGGAATAAAGTTTTCCATGAAAGAAATTTCAGGGAACAAGAAACAGCTGGCTCGAAGGGAGGAAGAATCAAGGATGTCAGCACTAAATTTAGGTCCCATTGAGGAGGAGGACTCCTGATTGGAGGTTTCAGGAGAAAAATTCCTTTTAAGAAGGCTCTACAAAGCCTCTGGGACATAATGTTGTGATCTGCGAACCCGACATGAAAGTTCGAGATAGCAGCCAACTGAACTTTGACCGTGGAGGAAGAGGAGCCCGCGTGAAAGATTTCCGCTAAGAAATCCAAAACTGCTTGTACTGGAGCAGTAAAGGGATCAATATTTTTGGCTTTTGCCCAATAAGAAAAACGTTTCCATTTGCTAGTATAAATCCTCCTAGTAGAGGATTTTAAGGAAGCTACTCTGATGTCTCTAACAGGATTAGAGATCATAGGAAGCCTGGGTAAGGAAGGAAGTGGAGCAACCATGCTGTGAGGTTGAGAGAAGGGATAGACCGGTGCAGCTGACCCGATTGGTGAATCAGCAGGTCTGGCACTGGGTCCAGATGCCACGGCTGCACCAAAAGGTGACGATGTAGGAACGGAAACCAAATCTGTCGAGGCCAATAGGGAGCAATGAGAATCATTTTGGTTCTCAAAATGGTGGCTTTCTGGAGTACTTGTGGAATCAGAGGAAAAGGAGGAAAGGCATAAAGAAGTCCCTGGGGCCAATCCTGGGTTAGAGCGTCTCTGGGGGGATGGCCTGGCAGTGGGAAGAGAGAGAAGAAGTCTGGGCATTTGCTGTTTTGGGGAGTAGCAAAAAGATCGCAACATGGGCGGCCCCATTCTAGAAAAATCTCCTCCACTATAGATTGTTTGAGAGACCACTCGTGAGGCATGAGAATAGCTCTGCTCAAACTGTCCGCTAAAATGTTGGTTTTCCCAGGGATATGCGTTGCTACCAGAAACCGATGAGAGGAGATCGCCCATTGCCAAAGTCTGAGAGCTTCGACACAAGGGGTAGGACTTGGTTCCGCCCTGTTTGTTGATATACCATACTACAGACATGTTGTCTGTGTGGACTGCAATTGTCCCCAAGGGAAGAAAGTCGTTGAGGGCTTGCAGCGTTAAAAGCACTGCTCTCATCTCTAGGACATTTATGTGCAGGTGGTATTCGAACGGTTGCCACGTCCCATGAACCATCCTGCCCTGATAATGACCCCCCCACCCGATCAGGGAGGCGTCCGTAGTGACAGTGGCTACCGGGGCTGGGGGTACAAAGGGTCTGCCTTGGTGAACCTGGGGAGAAGTAATCCACCATGAAAGATGATTCCTGCAAATCTGTGTCACCAGTATTTGGTGACGCATCGGAAGTTGTTGGTAAGACCATTGAGTGAACAACATCCACTGAAGCAGGCGCATATAGAAGCGGGCCAGGGGAAGAAGGGTAATGGCCGCAGCCATGAGGCCCAACACCTTTAGAACCATTCTGGCTTGTACTTTCCTGCTGGCTAGGATGATTCTCACGTGATTTTGAATGTCTGAGATTCTTTGATCTGTGAGGGTAGCTGACATCCGAACAGTGTTTAAGTTTGCGCCTATGAAAGTAATAGACTGGCAGGGCAATAAGGAGGATTTTTCGTAGTTGATTGAAATTCCCAATTGAGTGCAAAGATTTATTGTGTAATCCCTGGCTTGAAGAAGTTGATGCCTGGTGGTGGCTGACAGGAGCCAGTCGTCGAGATACGGAAACACCTGGAATCCTTGATGTCTCAGGTGAGCCGTGACCACTGCCATACATTTGGTGAACACTCTGGGGGCTGTAGTGAGACCAAAGGGCAGGGCTCTGAATTGGAAGTAACTGGACCCCAGCCGAAAGCGGAGAAACCTTCTGGAGCGCCTGTGAATTTTTATGTGATAGTACGCATCCTGAAGATCTATTGAGCACATCCAGTTGTCCTTCTCTAGGAAGGGCAGAATTGACTGAAGTGTGACCATTGAATCTTGTCTTTCTCACAGACTTGTTGAGTCTGCTGAGATCCAATATTGGTCTCAGTCTCCCGTCTTTTTGGGGACCAAAAGAACCTTGAGTAGATTCCGGGCTCTGAATGGTCTGTTGTAACTGGCTGAATGGCTCTTTTTGTAGAAGTTTTAATACTTCTAACTCTGCAATTTCCCTTAGACCGGGTGGTACATCTGGAAGGGAATTTGAGTGAGAAAAGGGCTTTCCTCGAAAGGAATTTTGTAACCCTCGGATATGATCGACTGTACCCATCTGTCTTGAGTGAGGGAACGCCAGGCTTCTGGGTACAGCGATAGTCTTCCCCCGACTGCCTCCAAGGATGGACAGTCGGGCAACATCTCAGGGATGCTGAAAGGGCTTGTCAGAGAGAGGCTCTCTGCTTCCCTGGTTTTGTGGATCCCCTCTGCCTCTAGAGCAGCGTCTGTTATTGTTACCCCCTCTGCCTCTAGGGGTAAACTGACCACGTGTATCCGGCGTGACTCCTTGGGATTTGCGGAACCACATTTTGCCACCCTTCTGTCCTTTAGGGTAAGGTCTAGAAGGGGTGGAAAAACAGACCCCTACGGCAGAAAGAGTCTTGCCGTCCTGCTCACACCTGGTCAATGTCTCCTTCACTTGAGGGCCAAACAAAGCTGACCCATCAAAGGGAGAGTTTGTGAAGGATGCCTTAAAGGGATCTGCAAAGTTACAGAGCCGCATCCAGGCTTGGCATCTAAGAGCCACACCTGTACCTGCGGCCCTACTCGCTCCATCTGCTGCATATGATATCAGTCGCATGGAGGAGTTAGCAATAAAATTAAGGGTTCCTAGCTGCGAAGCAATTTTTTCTTGAGCCCCTGCAGCTGTGGGATCCTGTACTACTTCACCTAGCTCCTTAAGGATGTCCCTTTGGAGTCTGGTGAAGTGACATAAGTAGTTCAGTGAGCGCATAGCAAAGGTCGCTGAAGAGAACATCCGCTTACCATACCTATCCATGGTCCTAGAGTCCTTATTAGGAGGATGGACAGGTACTGAAGGATCTGCAAGTTCCTTCTTAGTGGCAGCCGCCACCACCATGGCATCAGCAGAGACACCTTTCGTAAGGAATTGCTTATCCGAAGGGGCAGTAATAAATTTAGATGGCCTCCTAGGAACTCTACAGAGTCAGGAGCAGCCCAAGCCTTTCGAGCAATAACCTGCATAAGGGGGTCGAAAGGCGGAGACACCCAGGAGGTGGAGGGCCGAGATCCAAATGCCTCTAGGTATACCGACTCATCCTCAGAGGGATTATTGGAGGGCCAGTTTCCCCTCTGTTTAAGGAGTTCTAGGATGTCTGAAAAGGAGACATCCTCAGAGGGGGATCTTGGGGATCCCTCCGACTCATCTAAGTCGGTATCTGAAGTGATGGACTCAGGGGAGTCTACGTGTGTCCTCTTACAAGTCCTCTTGCGCGGAGGATCCCCTGACTGATCAGGAGAATCCTCGGAAGAGGGGGTTCTTCCCAGTGGGGAAACCTGAGGCGGAGGATCTCTGGGTCCGGGAGCAAGAGAGATGGTAGAGATATCGACAGGCACCGTAGAGGGAGGAGCTAAGGGAACAGACTGCTGGCTGAGTCCAGTGGCCAGCACACTCTTCATCACCTCGAAGGCTCCCCTCCCAGGGAGGTCCGAGAGAACCCGTTCCGAAGAAACCGGAACTCCAGGGCCCACCGAAAGGGAAGGCTCCGAGGCAGATGTCGGAGCCGAGCTCACCAAGGCCGAGGCTCCAAGGGGAAGAGTGGGGTCGGACAAGGGTCGATGCCACTCACCCCTCGGAGGAGACCAGGAAGCCCGACCACGAATCCCTCTAAGGAAGGTCTCGAAGAGGAGATAAGAGTAGATGCTGAGGGAGCAGAAGGGGGGGGGTATCTGCCCCTCAGCCATAGCAGAAACTATTCCCGAAGACTCCAGCTCCAAACTCTGAGGTAGAGTCGAAGGAGGAACTGCAATAGGGTGTGGACTGATAGTCGTCTGTTGAGACGGACTATGTAGCATCTGGGCCAGTGCCTGTGATTTCAATAATCTACTGACCACCCTCTCTAAATCATGGTCAGAAAGCCTGGATGACCTAGATGATCGGCTCCGATGGCTCCGTTCGAGAGGAGAGGTGAGGCCGAGCCGAGTATCGGTTCCAAGGAAGACAACCTGGACCTCTTCCTCTAAGGAGCCATCAGAGCCGAAACCATCGATGCAGTCGGAGCCGAGGACTTTTCGGCACCGACAGAAGGTCTCGATGCATCGGCTCCGGCCGGAGCCGATACAGACATAAAAGTAAGGGTGTCGGAGCCGGTCGGCGCCGACACCGAAGCCTGAGCCACATGGTGGTCGGAACCAGTCGGAGCCGACACCGATGTGACTGAACCAGTATCGGCACCGATAGCCATCGGTGCCGAAGGTTTATGCAAACCAGGATCGGCTCCAGCCGGAGCCGATCTCGACTCAGAAAGAGTCGGAACCGAGGCCGCAGGCTTAGACACAGAAGCCTGGGTCTTGGAAGACTTGGAAGTCTTACTAGGAGCCGACTTAGCCGGAGAGCCCTCCGGTTTAAGAAGACCTCTTAAAATGAATTTGTTTCTCCTCTCCTGCAGGACTCTCTGGCTAAAGGAATGACAAATCGCACAGGAGTCCTGCAGGTGGAGAGGTCCCAGGCAGTATAGGCAAGAAGTGTGACCGTCTGTCAGAGACATCTTCTGACAGCACGAGTCACACTTCTTAAAGCCTGAGACCCTTTCCTTGGACATGGTTGCAGAAAACACACACAACACAGTCCCAAAGAACAAGTTATCCCAAAAAAAATATAGATAACTAACCTCTCACACACACACACACACACCCTAACAAGGGGGGGGGGGGTGGGAGGGGAGAAGGCCTGACTAAAAAAATTAAGGAGTGAGGGAAATTTTAGTCAGAAAAGGGCTTAATATGAACTAAAAACGTTAAATATAAAGTTTTAAAGTGAAAAAGGGGCAAAACTAGTATATAAAACACTTACCAGGAGCTGGTAAAAGGAGGACCTCATCAGCGAAGCGGCAAACGAGATCTGGGTACTTACCGCCTTGCATCATGGGATATGGGGCTGCCTCGAGCTGGTAAAAGTGACTCTCAAGCTTAGCAAGTGCCGAGTCGGAGCCGAGGATCGGCTCCGAACCCATCAAGCAAGAATGAAGGCGAGATTGACAACTTAACATTTAATATTGTAACAGAAGATACTGGATGAGAAGAGGTTAGGCTCAGCTCCAGTTAACTTTGAAAAATAGTATGAAATTAAATTACTTAGGCCATAAAGATTGTATCTTACAGTTCTGAATGAGCCAGAGACAAAATATCTGTGTCACAGAAAGGTTTATTAGTTTGGAAGTTTATTAGAGTGGAAGTGTTTTTATTGTTTTATGACTTCCAGAAGCAGCAACAGTTATTAGCAAAGCTCTATCTTTGTGTATGATGTGCAAGATTCTGTTACAGTTTCCAGTAATGGGGGTAATATGTGTAGTTCAGAGTGTCTGTATGTACCTTTAAGAAGCATTTCCAGATATAGGCATGTGCATATAAATACAGAGCGCGTGCAAGCAGCAGTGCCATTTTGAGAGAACAGCCAGAGTGTTAACATGTATGAATGTGGTAATGAGTTTATTTACGTTTGAGGTATAAAGCCTAATTTTTTATGTGTTTTGTGTGTAATAAAACTGCTTGAACAGAACCCACGAACGTTCCGTCTGTTTCATCCTGACTAGATGAGTGACATGGTGTAAAAAGTGGGATTAGAAGAGCTACTTCTCTAAGCCATGAGGTGCAGAGTTGAAGGTGAAGGCAGACTAAGCAGGTTGAGTGAAGTGGGCCATAGACAAAAGAAAAAGGGCCAGAAACAAGCTAACGATAAAGAAAACTGCACAAATTATTTAATTGGCAAAGAAAATGAAACAGAACATTTATAAGGCACAAGATGCATTATTAATCAAACGAGTAGCACATAAACATATTATTAAGCAAATGAAAGACACAAACCGCATTATTAATAAAATGAAATGTTCAAAACCACAATATTTGATAAAACCGACAAAACTATTCATATGGGGCTCAGAATTACCTTTGGTTTACACAACAAGCTTGTTTAAAGTAAAATGAGCATGATAAGAGATTAAAAAGGCATAACAAGTACAATTAAAATGGCAAAATAAGCTTAAAGAGCAAGACGACTGCATGTTTTTCAGTAAAAGACCATGTTTTGGGCATAAACTACTATTTTACATTGACCAAAGCCATTCAAAGCAAAACTAGAGTTGTTTGAAGTATCTCACTGTGCAAAGTGTTTGCAGAAAGTGTGTGTCTTATTACAGTGCAATTATTTCAGAGTTTGCTGTGTGCAAAGTACAGTTATATTGCAAAGTGCAGTCAAAGTACAGCCATTTCGAAATGTTTGTTGTGCTATGTACATTTATTTGCAGAAAGCAGCCATTTCAGAGTGTCTCTTACATTGTGCAGAGTTATTTTGCAAAGTACAGCGATTTTGAATGGTTCTTGTGGTGTGTACCGTTTATTTGCAAAGTACATTCATCTTGAAGTGTTTCTTACTCTGAGCTTTTTCCATTTTATACAGTTTATTCACAAAGTACAGTCATTTCCAAGTATGTTTTACACTGATAAGGTGTGGTTTCATAAAGTACAGTGATTTCAAAGTAAAGTACGGTGATTTTAAAGTGTGCTTGTGCTACGGAGACTTATTTGGCAAAGTACAGCTATTTCAAGCAATTTGTTGTGCTACTGGGCAGAGTTACAAGTACTGGCATAAAGTTCTTATATATATATATATACATATATATATATATATATATATATATATATATATTTGCATGTATGTTCATACATGATTTCAAGCAACTTCACTTTGTGTGTTGATATGGCAGAGGCATTTTGCAGACCAAGTCCACTTGTGTTTGATCATACCATAGCAGAGAAATGGAGCGTATTTGAGCAAGAATACAATATTTTCACACAAACAGCTTTTCTGACAAAGATGCACATACAAGGCCATTTATTTTGCTTAACTTAGCTGGGTCAGAAGCCAATGAAAGAGGGCATTCATTTGTGTATGCATCAGAAGTATATGCAAGAGAAGGGGTAAACCGTCATACTGTGGTACCGGCTGAATCAAGGCAAGACCCTGAGTGCTCAAAACATAAATTTAAAGAAATGTGCAATCTCTAGACAAATGTTACATTAGAGAGGCACTTATTTTATACCGGAGACCAAAAGATAGGTGAAACTTTTGCAGCTTGTATCGCTGACTTGAGAAATAAAGCTAAAACGTGCAGATTTGGTGACTTGAAAGATGAGTTAATGAAGGGCAGGCTTGTGTGTGGTGCTAATAGTGCTGCAGTGAGAAAGATTTAGCTTTGTGAAAGTGATTTAACGTTGAGTAAAGCCATACATATTTGTCAAATCCATGAGCTCACAGAAAGGCATGCAACTATGCTTACAAGTGAGAAAAGCATGGTTTCAGCAGCCTCTAGAGCAAATGTAGACAGCGTGCAACACGCGGCAAGCAGAAACAGGCATAAGCACAAGGCAGCTGCCACCCCTGCAGGCTCCCCACAGAAAATCCAGAGCTTTCTAGCAAGTTCCAAGACTAGCTTAGTGAAAGGAGCGTGTTCAGTACAGTATAAGAATGAGTCAGTAAAATGCAGGTCAAGTCTTATTGTTCAGTGTCGTAATTGTGGAGCCAACCATAAATCTGAAAGAGAGAAGTGCTTAGCATTTGGTTACCAATGCCACAAGTGTAAAAAATGGAAACATTTTCAAAGTTTTTTAAAATCAAGCAAACCTCAATCAGTTATTAAGAAAGGTCGCTCAAAAAAGCAAGTTGATCATACAAAAAGCTGCAACCCTACTTTACATGTAGATGGTGTATCAGTGGTTGGTGAAAAGATTAATGCAGATTTACTGGCAACAAATGAAGTAGTTTGTACTGTCTTGATCAATGGTAAACCCACAGAGCTCAAAGTAGACACTGGTTCAAAGTGTAAAATAATGTCAGCAGAAACATTTCCTGCTGGTGAGCAACTTAATTTGGTCAATTGTGTGAAGCTTCTTGCTTATGGAGCTGAAGACATTCAAACTGAAGGCTCAGTGATGCTTTCATGCTATTCAGCTGGGAACAGTTATAGCTTGCAATTTTATGTAGTCTGAAGACCCAAGCAGTCATTATTAGGTCTCAGAGACAGTTTAAGAATGAAACTGCTTTCTTTTACCAAAGAAATACATCATGCAAGCACATGTCCCAGTTCCAACTTCAGTGATACTATTTTCTCAGAGTTTGCTGATGTGTTCGACGACAAGCTAGGCAAACATCTAGTTGTGTACTCCATGAGAGTACACCCAGAGGTCAGTCCAGCGGTTAGACCAACAAGGACAGCTCCAATAGCTATGCAGGACAAATTCAAGGTCCAGTTAGACAAAAATGATACAGCAAGGTGTAATATGTCCAGTCACAGAGCCAACTAAGTGGATGTTGCCCATGATAGCTGCTCATAAGAAAAATTCAGATGAAATCGGAATATGTATTGATCAAGAGGCTTGAACAAGGCATTAAAAAGACCCTATCATCCTATGTGTACAGTTGAGAAGACAAGCCAAATGTCACAGTTTTTTCTGTCTTAGATGCAAAGAGTTCATTTTGGCAAGTGATGCTTGATTGCAAATCTTCACTACTGACTACATTCAGTACCCCATTTGGCAGATACAGATTCCTCAGGATGCCTTTTGGAACAAATTCTGCCAGTGAAGTCCTTCAGCGTGCAATGCAGCAAATTTTTCAGTCTGTGTGTGTGCAATAATAGTTGATGATTTACTGGTTGGAGGTAATGGTGAAGCAGAGCATGACAGAAACCTCAAGAAAGTTCTGGTAGAGCGCATGAAGTGAATTTAAAGCTCAGTCCTCTGAAGTGCAGATTCAGACTACCAGACGTTACTTATGTAGGTCATTTATTTACAAGTAAAGGCTTACGACCAGATTCTTCCAAACAAGCAGCCATTCTTGAGATGCCAGCTCCTGACAATGTCCAAGCTCTACAACATTTTCTTGGTATGGTTAACTATTTGGGCAAATTTATCCCTGACTTTAGTGAGCTATCAGCACCTTTGAGAGAGGACACACAAAAATTTTACATGGTCATGGTTAGAACAACATCATATAGCATTTGATAACCTCAAACAGCAAATTGTTAACCCCACCTATATTAAGATACTATAATATCTGTAAATTCCTTCCTGTGATGCTTCAAAGTTCGGTCTTGGCATAGTTATTCTTCAAGAGGGCAGACCAGTTGCCTATGCATCTGGAACTCATAACCAAACTGAGATGCAATATGCTCAAACTGAGAAGAAACTTTTGGCAACTGTGTTCGCATGTTCAAAGTTCCATGATTATATTTATGGCCAAGCAATCCATACAGAAACTGACCATGAACCTCTAGTTACTATTTTAAAGAAGTCTATGCATTCTGCTCCAGCAAGACAACAGAGAATGATGTTCAAATTGCAAAAATACAATTTCAACTGGTCTATACAAAAGGTAAACTTCTTTATCTGGCTGATACCTTATCCAGATCACCCAGAAATACTATGGAAGAGCTTCATCAATGTAGGATGGCCGTCAAAGCAATCCTGTGTAGGCCAGAAGTACAACCTTAGGTTCCATACAGAGTTGAGATGCTGATGGAAGATGGTCATTTTCAAAGGTCCAAAAGTTGTTGTTCTTACTTCCTTACAGTGAAAATACATTCAGATTTTGCATCTTGGCCACCCAGGTTCCAATTCCACCAAAAGAAGGGCGAGAGGTCTAGTATGTTGGCCTTCTCTAGCAAAAGACATTGATAAAGTGCTTTCTTCTTGTTCAGTGTGCAACAGTACTCTCACTCTCCCATTCTGGATACAAGAGAGGAGTCTTTATGGGTTCTGTTCAAACAACTTTACTTTATACAAACACATGATTACTTAAGATTACTGACTTTAACTTATATACAAACTAACAACTGAGTTTATGCATGCTATCACTGTCACTGTTTTTACAAAATGGCCCCACAGAGTGCACATGTCTGGGATTTTATATGTGCATGTAAAGCCCTGAGACGCTTCTTAAAGATAAAGTGCACATCACTTGCACATCCTCCCTCTTAGAGAAATAGATCATACCATGCTATGAGTCTACTGACATGCAAAAATCACAGGTTTTCTGTCAAGCATTATACAATGCTAAATACACAGATATATACAATCAAGTCCACGTTGCTGCATATTTCACACCAGGGTTTGATACTCATCTATATCGTGTGATAAAATGGTGAATGAGATTTAGCAACTGGAACCATCTCTGCAAAATGTTTGACCTGTGGAATGTTCTGATCACTTTCTAGAATGGAATCAGAATTCTGAACACATTCTGGTATGGGAACAGTGTCTGACTCACTCTCAGATTTGAAGTCTGCATCACAGAAACAATGTTGCGATGGTGATGATGGTTCTGGTACAGGAAGAAGATGTCTAAGATTCCTCCTATATTCTACACCTTCGGAGTGTACAAGATAAGATCCTGTTTCAACACAGATGCCTGTAATCTGTCCTATTCGATCAAAACCTTTCATTGTCTGGATACTTACCGTCTCTCCTTCCCTCAATGGCCAATGGACTCGTTCGTAACTAGATTTCTGGATATTATGCTTCTTAAACTGAGCATTAATGGTTTTATTGTGCTTAGGCTTCAACAGACTAGAAATAATTGGTAGCATAGTTTTAGTTTGCCTGGAAAGTAGTCTTTGAGCAGGTGAGCTAAGAATATCGTCACAGGTTACGTTTCTGAGATTAAGTAAATTCAGAAACACATCGGTATTGTCATGCTTTGACCTTTCAAAGTAACTACTTTGCATTCTGTACTGCACATTCAGCTAGACCATTGGACTGAGGATATTCAGGACTACTAGTGACATGTACAAAGTCCCATTCTTTTGAAAAATTCTGAAACAACTAGCTAATAAATTGAGCACCATTGTCAGAAAGAAATTGTGTGGACTACCATGAACTGAGAAATGACATTTCAACTTAGTAATAACAGCAGTAGAAGTTAGGTTAGGTAGCAGATCAATCTCAAACCAATTTGAATAAGAATCTACCAAAACTAAATAGTGCTCATTGCTCCACTCAAAGATATCAGTTGCAATGACTGACCAAGGTAGTTCAGGAACTGGACTTAACTGGTACTTTATCCATGGTACTAGCAGTCCTGAATATCCTCAGTCAAACGGCCTTGCTGAACATGCAGTACAGAGAGCAAAGCAATTATTGGAGAGGTCAAAGTGTGACAAAACCAATATCTTCTTGAATTTACTCAATCTCAAAAATATACCTTGTGACAATCTACTTGGCTCGCCTGCTCATAGACTTTTATCTAGGCAAACAAAAACAACCTTGCCTATCAGTTCTAGTTTATTGGCGCCTAATGCAAAAAAACAACAGAGCAATCAAAGCCCAACTTTTAAGAAGCGTTCTTCTCATAAATCCAACTATGATAAAACGAGCAGATTTCTTTGTCCGTTAAAAGGAGAGACAGTGAGGATACAAATGACGAAAGGCTTTGATCGAATTGGTCAAGTGAGAGGTATATGTACTGAGCCGAGATCCTACTTAGTGGAATCTGAGGGTATAAAGTACAGGAGAAACTGCACATGTCTTCTTTCTGTAGCAGAAGTGGTATTGCAGCATCTTACCTGTGATAAAGACCCTAGATCTCAGAGCAACCCAGACAATGTTCATATCGAAGAACGTGTCGCAGTATCCATTCCCATTCCTAATGATGTCCCCGTTGTCCGCAAAGATGAACATTCCTTAAATACAGTCCCTGTTGCTAAATCCAATTCTGACTTTTATGTTACATGTTCAGGTCATATTTCCAGACCTAGTGTAAAATAGGCAGCAACTTGGACATAATTGTTTTATATGTGTCTAATTTTGTATGATTGCATGTCAAATAACTAGTTCTGTATTATTGCATGTCATAGATTACTGTCATTTAGTATAAGTACCATTTCTCAAAGAGGGAGGATGTAGATCAGAGCGTATGTATGTACCTTTAAGAAGTATTTCCAGATGTAGGCAAGTGCATATAAATATAGAGCACGTACAGGCAGCAGTGCCATTTTGAGAGAACAGCCAGTGTGTTAACATGTATGACTGTGGCAGTTAATCTGTTTATGCACTTATTTAAATTTAAGTTACAAAGCCTCATTTCTGATGTGTTTGTGTGTAATAAAACTGCTTGAACAGAACCCACGAATATTCATCTGTTTTATCTTGATGAGATGAGCGACAGTATGGGAACCAGAAGTCAGATGACCAGATGTATGTGATGTCATTCTGTAATCCAGGGCAAAATGATGTTTTAACAGTAGATGACACTGAAGTCTCAGAGTGATCTGTTTTTGAAACCTGACAAAGGAAGACCACTCATCTACTTCATCTTGCCTTGCTCTAGTAAGTGACCAGGGAACAGTAATTCTTTAGATCAAGTCAGGAAAATATAGTGAGATTAGTTAAGTACTGTTTTTCTGTATCTGTGTGAATCTATTCATCTGTGTTATTGTAATATTTCCTGTGACTGAAATGCTGGTGTTTACTGAAAACAGATATTTTGAATTTTCATGTTCTTTTATTATTTATTAAATATATTTAAACTTTGAAAATCAAATCTCAAACAGTGCGTGCTTCAGCTGCTTGGAGCAGGGACACAAAGCACTGCTTTCACAGAGAGGGTACTGGAGGACTTGGCTTGGACACCTGGCTGAGGACTCAGCTATACAGCTGTGCCAGTGGAGAATCTTATTGGGGACCTGGACAGAGAAACAGAGAGAAATCCAGACCCCAACCAGAGTGTGTTCCTTCTGTGCTCTTAAGGGAAATTGTACTTGATGCAGAGAGCTGCATCTGGAAATGCTGTGTGCATCTATTTGTGTTCCAAGTGAACATCTTTGTACTGTCTGCATGGTGAGGATTCAGGTTCCTTGATTACTGGCCCAGAGGGGGACGTCACACAGACATTCAGATAAGGTGATAGAACTGCAAAACTCAGAGGTTAAATTAAGAAAAGGCTGGCTGAATATGAGACTGAACAAAAAGAGATGTTTCATAAAATATTAGAAATGGAAGTCAGAGCACGTAGGAGAAAACCTAAGATTTTCTGATGTACCAGAGAAGTTGGTAGAAACAGACTAGTCATTTTATGAAAACACAAATAAGCAACTGGACTGGTATTCCACAACAAGAACTGTTAATTGAAAGGGCACATCATGTGTATACCCTAAATCTGGTTACTAGAAAACAACCTAGACCTTTAATAGTAAAGATGCAGTCTTATTGGCAGAAGATGTTGATTCTGACAAAACTGTGGCAGATGGACAAAGTACCAAGAGTGAGAGACAGCAGAGTACTTGTGGAGAATGACTACTCATTGTAGACCAGACAGAAGAGGAGTCAATATCTCATTATTTAGGGAATGTCGAGGAGCAGGCATGAAATTCAAACTTCTGTACCCAGCCATCTTCAAAATATTTTTTTCCCTGGAAGGACAAAATCATTTTTTGATGAAGTACATGCTTAGGAAGAAATACAAAATGTGTCCAACAAATGGTGAGCTGTGAAACAGACAGAGGTTCTACTTCATGTCTTTCTGGTGATAAGGACTACAGAGAGACTGAGTCCGTGAAATCTTTTCCACTGTTTCAATGGACAGTGCCTGAGAGAAGGAAGAAAACATAAGAAGTTACTAGAAGAATTGAGAATACGCGGGAAACGAAACAAAGACAGACGTTCGGAGATGGTGATGAACAGGAATAAGGCCAATTAACTTGGAAATTGACAAATGTGGGGCAATAAAGCAATAATTATATTTGTGAAACACAACAGAACAAGAAAATCTGAAAATATAGGACTTCCTTGGACCTTGTTCAACTTGTAGGTAACTTTAAAGCATATGCATTGTTTCATGTTATTAATGTCCAGGGGAATAAAATCAGTAACTTGGAAACTGACAAATGTGGGATTACAAAGCAATAATTATACTTGTGAAACATGGCAATACAAGAAGATATGGAAATATTGGATTTTCATGGACTTTGTTAAATTTCTAGGGGACTTTAAAGCATATGCCCTACTTCATGTTTAATCATCACAAAAACACTTGGGAGAGGAGAAGAGGAGGGAGAAAGTTAACTGCAAGTAAACATTGTTTTCTTAATGGTACTATTTTAAAGGTGCATGATATTCTTTGCACGTTACACAATAAAGTTTTCTCAGTTATTTTAAATGTAATGTGGATACTAATACAAACAAGTGCTTTTTTCTGTTTCTCCCTTCTTCTCTATTTTTCCTTGTTCAGTTTTAAGATATGTAGGCACTCCAATGTAAAAAAATAAATACAAATAAAAGGAGAGAGGAAAGAGGAATGGTTTGGTTAAGAGAGCATGGCAAAGGAAACATTAGTGTGCTTTTTCTCATGCTTGCATAGGGGAATGACTGGGTTAAGGCCCTTGGCTGTATCCAGCAGCAAGTTTTAATAGAAAACAAGTAAATGAAAAACAGTAATGAATATAAGTTTTTTCTGGTAAACAATGTAACTTTAGCAGTTTTGTGTCTGGTTTGCATGTCCGTAGAAGACAATCTGATAAAGACAAATGGCTTGGAGAAAGTGTCTACTGAAAGCATTCAAGTGTTTTCTCAGTGAGATAGCTATAAAAATAAGACAAAACCAGAGAGCACTTACTTTAAAAGCACAGGCTGCACCATGCATCTTAATATGAAAGACTTTTCTTTTTGGTTAATTCTAGCCTGTCTGTGTGGCTATCAGTTTAGGACTTCTGTTCTTATTAGGAAGGTAAAACTCAACTTTTGAAGATGTACATAGTTTTGTGCATTATTAAGTTAATATGTTTTAGGGGGGTACTGGGGGTGGTTGTTTTCGCTTGAGGATTTTCAATAAAAAAGAGTTACCATAACTTGGCAACTGTGCTATTCAGTGTCATATGGGTCTTGGATCCAACCTGGGATCCGAGCTGGCAACTTCTCAGACAGATCCAGAGCTCAAGCTCCTCCCCTTCTCATACTCCCTTGCTACCTTCTAACCCTCAGATCATGTTTGCTAAACTAGTTGAAATGCAGAAAAACTGCAACAGGAAACCAAAAAAGTCTCACCAAATGCAAGCCATTTCAGCCTTGCCAAAACCCCCGCAAAGAAGAGGGAAGGAGGGTGGGAATGTGATGAATAATGACACTGGACAGCACAGATACCAAGCTATGGTAAGTTCATAACTCTTTATCTGATGCTATCCGTGTCAATAATCATCACAGATGGGTCAGAGTCCCCAGCTACTATGTACCCTGGAATCAAAGGAAGCTCTGTTTCTAGACACCAAGTCCAATTGGTAGTGCGAAATGAAAGTGTGTGGATTAGACCAAGTTACAGCAGCACAGATCTCATTAAGGGAAAGTCTAGCCAAAAAGGCAGACGACGTAGCAACAGACCTAGTAGAGTGGGTCTTAACTGGTCTGGATAGTTCTAAATGTCAACTAGTATAAATGAAGGAAATACAACTAGCAATCCACCTGGAAATAGTCACTTTGGAAATTGCCTGGCCCTTTCTTTTCTGAGAGAAGGCCACAAAGAGTTGGTCCAGCTTCCTGAACTCCTCAGTCCTTTTTAGATAAAAACAAAATTGCCTGTGGACGTCCAAACAATGCAAGATATATTCTCCTTTATTAGAGTAATTAGGGAAGAAGACAGGTAGTTGAATCATCTGATTGAGATTAGCTTCCAAGGCCACTTTAGTAAGAAAGGAAGGATTTGATCTAAAGGATACCCTGTCCTTATGAAATATGAACAGTGGCTTAATGTACACAGCCTGAAGTTCCGAGACCCTCTTAGCAGAAGTAATGGCTACTAAAAAAAACGTCTTCCAGGAAAGGAATTTAATATCACATGAACCAGCTGGTTCAAACGGTTTATGCATTAGGGACTGGAGCACCAAGGTCAAATCCCATGGTGGAGATGGATCGCTAATAGGAGGTCTAAGAAGAAAAACTCCTTTCAAAAAGGCTTTGCACAGTTTGGAAGAAAATGTAGGCCCACTGTTAATATGGAAATTTGAGATGGCAGCCAACTGAAGCTTAATGGTAGAAAAACTCGGCCCATCCTGAAAAAGGGAAGATAAGGGCAAAATATCAGGAACAGGGGCTGAAAAGAGATCTAGATTCTGTTGTCTGGCCCAAATGGAGCCAATGGTCCATTTAATGGAATACACTTAAGACAGCTTTTGAGAAGCCAAAATAATGCTCCACACCAGGAAAGAAAGCCTGGACTGTGAAAGGACTACTGGAACTGGAGAAACAATGCTGTTAGATGAAGGGTCCAAAGGATTAGGAAGAGGAAGCCCCCTGGGAAGAGAAATAAGATCCAGAATGGGATCTAGTATCCAAGGTGGACACTGCAGATGAGACCTTAGGAAGGAGTACCACGCCTGATGAGTCCAGAAAGGAGCAATGAGGATGAAAGAGGTCTTCGGGTGACAAGCTTTCTGTAAGACTTTGGGTATTAATAGAATAGGAGGGTAAGCATAGAGGAGACCCGGAGGCCAATCATGAGCAAGAGCGTCCCTGGGTAACTGATGGGGGGAGCAAGGCAAAGTAATTGCTGCATTTGTGGTTGGCTGGGGAAGCAAAAAGGTTACAGCATAGTTGACCCCAACGGTCGAAGCTTGACTTTGCTACTGATGGATTCAGGGACCACTCCTGAGGACTCAAGATGGACCTGCTGAGTTTGTCAGCCAGCACACTGGTACTGCCGGGTATGTGAGTTGCAAGACAAAAGCACCTCGAAGACATCGCCCATTCCCACACTCTCATAGCCTCTCTCCACAAAGGATAAGACCGCGGTCCCCCTTGCTTGTTGATATACCAGACAACCATCACGTTGTCTGTCTGAATTCCTATGGTCCCCAGAAGAAGGCATTCCTGAAAGACATGCAGCATTAGAAGGACTCGTCTCACCTCCAGGATGTTTATGTGCAATTTAGTCTCTATGGGAGACCACATGCCTTGAACTATCCTGCCCTGAAAATGCCACCCCACCCCAACCAAAACAGGGAGATGTCC
Source organism: Protopterus annectens (assembly GCF_019279795.1). Taxonomy (NCBI): domain Eukaryota; kingdom Metazoa; phylum Chordata; order Ceratodontiformes; family Protopteridae; genus Protopterus; species Protopterus annectens. The sequence goes on from NC_056745.1 coordinate 609,506,048, forward strand.
GTGGTCACTATGGCCTTGGGTGGGGGGAGACAAAATGCCCTGCCTAGAAATAGGTTCTGAAACTGAAGCCACCAAGCAAGATGATTCCTGAACACCTGAGTCAACTAAATTGTCATAAATATGGGCTGAGACAAAATGGACCACTAGACTGCCAGGGTCCATTGGAGAACTCACATATGATGCTTGGCAAGGGGTACCAACTGAATGGCAGCCGCCATAGAGCTTAACGTTCTGAGAATGAAATGAAAAAAACGGGCGGGCTAGACCTAACAAGGGAGAGACTTGATCTTGAACCAACTGGATCCTGTAGGGAGGAACTTCTGCAGTCTCCGATACTGTGTCCAGCAGAACTCAGATGAACTCCAGGTTCTGGTTTGGAACTAGATTGGACTTGGGTAGATTCACTGTGATGCCTAGATGCTGGAAAAGACTGAGGACATACCTGGTTGCCAGTGTTATTCGATACCTCGTGGGGGCCATGAGAAGGCGACTGGTTAGGTACAGAAAAAGCTGAAAAGGTACAGTAGTGTACACATACCATAAATGTAGATGTTCGAGTGTATTCACCATTGCAGTCATCACATTTGGGTTATCTGCTTGCAGTAGCTCTCAGTCGGCCTGATTATCAAAGTCTTGGGTCCTGCGTCAGATGCTGTCTCATCTTCCGTTTTGTCAGGTAGTCAGGGGTATAAAGCATGCAGCCAACGCCATTACATCAGTTTTTCTTGCCTCAGATGTCAGGTGTCCCCCTAATGGGAAGCAATTAAATATATATATATATATATATATATATATATATATATATATATATATATAAGGTTATACCTCCAACAAAAAAGCAAATACACCAAAAAGCTTTTAAGCATAGTAAAGGGGAATAGAGGTATAGCCAAAAGAAGTCAGAGGGCTGGAGGGAGGGTAACCAGGACTGCAACTGTGAATACACTCGAACATCTACATTTATGGTAAGTGTACACAACTGTACTATGTTCTTCGTGTTTCACTGTTGCAGTCATCACATTTGAGTAGCTTCACAAAGCTAAAGATGGGAGGAGGAATTTAGATAGCATTAGGACCAGCTATAAGGCCCTGCAATACTCCAATGGCAAAGCCAGCTCTGGATTTAGAGAAAACTGGCAACTGGTAATGCTTGGTGAAAGTATGTACAGAACTCCAGTTAGCAGCTTCTAGGCTGTCCCTGGTAGGGATACCTCTGAGAAAGGCTGCAGAGACAGATGCAGCCCTGGTTGAATGTGGCCTAATCCCCTGTGGGATAGGTTTTCCAAGGTGCTTATAGCAGAAATTAATGCAATTGCCTATCCATTTAGAAATGGTTTGCTTTGAAATAGCCTTCCCATCTGCCCCTGCAGGAAAGGCCACCAGCAGTTGTTCAGATTTTCTTTGAGGTTTAGTCCTGTCCAAGTAAAATTTAAGTTGTCTGTGCACATCTAAGGAGTGCAGTATCCCCTTTGTTCTGAGGATTAGAAAAGAAGGTTGGCAAATGAATGGACTGATTAAGAGCCATACTGGATACTACCTTGGGCATGAAGGAGGGATTGGTCCTGAGGGACACCCTGTCCGCATGAAAGATGATGAAAGGCTCTACTGCCATAAGGGCCTGTAATTCAGATACCCTTCTTGCTGAAGTGATTGCTAAAAGGAAGGCTGTTTTCCAAGAAAGGAATTTTAACTCTGCACTTGCAGCTGGCTCAAAAGGAGGAAGAGTGAGTTTTTCCAATATAAAGTTAAGGTCCCAGGCTGGAGTTGGGGCTCTCCTGGGTGGTCTTAAGTTTTTGGCCCCTCTGAGGAATTGCTTGAGCAGTGGATGAGAGAAGAGGGGTGGTTCTGTGTTGTAATGAGTTAAAATGGCTGAGGCATGAATTTTGATGGAGGAAAAGAAAGTCCCTTGTGAAGCATCTTAGTTAAGTATTGAAGAATCTGAGGTAAATTGGGTGCTGCTGTGCCCACCCCTTGAGTTTGGTTCCAGGCACAAAATCTTTTCCATTTTTCAGCATAAGATTTTCTAGTACTAGGCCTCCTTGCCTCCAAAATGACATCCAACACTTGTTTACTGAGGGATGGTAATGGAGAAATTCAGTAATTAGCCAGGCTGCCAGCTTCAGGGTTTGAAACTGAGGGTGCAGAATCTGGCTCTCCTGCTGTGACAGCAGGGTAGGGGTCTGAGGCAGGTGCCATGGGGCCAGCTGTGACACACTGCTCAAGAAGAGGTACCACTGTTGGCGTGGCCTGTCTAGTGCAATTAGTATCGTACTTGGTTTGTCCTGTTTGATCTTTAGTAGTACTTTGGAGAGAAGAGGCCGAGGAGGAAAGGCATAAACTGATAGATTTTTTCCAGCTGAAGGACAGAGCATCCACTTTCCATGCTTGTTTGTGGGGAGCCCTTGTGCAGAATTTGCCCAATTGGTAGTCTTGGGGGGAGGCAAACAGGTCTGTATCTGGGCTCCCCCATTTGTTTATCAACATGTTGAAAGTCTTTGGTTCCAGTTTCCACTTTTGTGGGTCCATGAGATTTCTGCTTAGTTCGTCTGCCAGTGTATTTAGTTTTCCTGGCAGGAACTGAGCCTGTAGATGCACTTGGTAGCTCAAGGCTGTGTTCCACAGAGCCATGGCTAGTCTGCAGAGGGGGTATAAATAGGTACCCCCTGTTTGTTTATGTACCACATAACAGTGGTGTTGTCCGTCTTTATCATTAATTGTCCTGGAAGAATGTGGTCTTTGAAGGCTGTCAGAGCACTCTGTACAGCTAACATTTCTTTTTGATTGATATGCAGGTGCATTTGACTTGGGTTCCATTTGCTCTGAATGCACTTCCCTGCCAGGTGAGCCCTCCCATGCATAGTGTGATGCGTCTGTTGTTAGGGTTTGGGCGGCAGGGGGTTGAGTGAAGGTAGTCCCTTGTTTTGGTGGCAGGCCTCTGCCCACCAAAGGAACTCTAACTGTAGGCAAGATATGATAGGAATCATTGCTTCTAGATCCTAAGAATGTTGACACCAAAGGCCTTTTAGATACCATTGTAGTTTCCTCATATGCAGTCTTGCATATGGAATTAGTAGAATGCAGGAGGCCATGAACCCCAAGGCTTGCGGTATTTGCCTTGCAGATAGCAGGGTTTTTGGGCCATTAGTTTGAAGTAAGTTGTCAAATGAATCTGTTTCTCTGGCATGGGAAAAGCCATCTGGGAAGTTGTGTTCAAGCTTGCTCTCAGGAGTATAATTTTTTTGAAATTGTACAAGATGTGATTTCTTTTCATTTATGGTGTACCCCAGACAAGTTAGGACCTTTTGTACAAATGCCATATGATTCAAAAGTATGTCCTGGTTTTCTGCCTGAATTAGACAATTGGCCAGGTATGGGTATATTTGAATATTTCTTTGCCTGCAAAATGCAATGACTGGAGCTAGGCATTTTGTGAATACCCTGGGCACAGTAGATAAGCCAAAGGGCAGTGCAGAGAACTGATAGTGCATGTAGCCTACTTTGAAGCGTAGGTATCTTCTGCAAGATTCTCTGATTGGGATGTGCAGGTAGGCTTCCTTTAAATCCAGTGTTGCCAACCAGGCATCCTTGCCTAGCATAGGAATCAACTGGTGAAGAGTTAGCATCTTGAATTTTGGAATCACCAAAAAGGTGTTTAGGATAGAAAGGTCCAGGATAGGACACCATGAGTTCTCTTTTCTGGGTACCAGGAAAAGTCGAGTAGAAACCTTGTCCCTTTTCCTCTTCTGGTACAGTTTGAATAGCCTTTAAGCTTAAGAGAGAGAGTACTTGCTTTTGACCCTCTGCCCACTGATTTGGGGGTAGATCTGACCAACCTTTTGGGGTTGGTAACGTGTGGAAGTGAAATCTGTATCCTTGGGAAACTATATTTAAAACCCATTTGTCCTGGGTAATGAGTTCCCAGTTTTCTGCCTGAAGAGCAATCTTTCCCCCAAAGGAGCAGTCAGTTGAGAAGTGCTTAGAAGTTTTGAAATTAAGTAATTGAGACAGCTTACCATAGGGGGGAGTCTTACTACTCCCTGATTTGGAAGTGGGAGCCCCCTACTGCTTAGTCCTGTGCATACCCTGGGACTGAAGCCTGGGTGTTCTTCTGGTTCTGGGCTTGGACTGAGAAGGCGGAAAGGACCAACTCTTAGAGGGCCAATGCCTACTAAACCTTGGAGGCTGTACTTGTAGGAAATCTTTAACAGTTTGCATAGATTTAGCTTTTTCCTCCATCTTTTTAAGAACTTCTTCTGCTTTGTTGCCAAACAGGCAGTCTTAATTTAAGGGAGCATCCAGCAATTTAGCTTTAACATGATCTGGCAAAGATTGCTCCTTAAGCCAAGCATGCCTTCTAAGTACAGACCCAGTGACAGCAGCCCTGCAAGATGCCTCTAGTGAATCAAAATCACATTGCAAAGTATATTTTCCAACCTGTTCAGAAGAATGCATTAAATCCTGTAAATCCTTATTTTCAGCACAGTAAGGAATCAACATCATTTTCTGTTTAAGCAATCCAATAATATGCTGCTGATACTTTAACATATGAAACTGGCAGTTTAAGGCCCTAATGGCCGAGGTTGCAGAAGTGTATACCTTCTTACCCCATCTATCCAGCGCCCTGGAATCTCTATCAGAGGGGGTAGGATTTTTGGCAGTATTTGCCTTAATGGCCTTAGGTCCCTGTGAAATGGTTTCAGGATCCGCAGTAGGATTTTTAAAAAGGAACTTGTGAGAGTCAAGAACCCTGTAATATCTATCAGGTTTTCTGAGAGCAGAAGGTATAGAGTCAGGGGCCAATCTAGATTCCAAAAAGGCATCATCAGCAATGTCTAGTTCAGGAGGGATAGCTAAACGCCTGTGTTGGGGCAGGAGTAAGAAATCCCTAAGCCTCCTTTTAGAATCAGAGTATTCCTGTCTTTCCCAGCGAAAATGCTCCCTAAGAGTATGCAAGGTTTCACCAAAAGAGAAATCCTCTAGGGGGAAGCAGAGGGAATAGAGTCCTCTGCATCAGAATCCTCATAGGTAGATAAGGGTAAATCCTGGTCATCAGAGGAAACAGAAATTTCAGAATCCTGGTCAGAAGTATCAGAAGCAAATTCAGTCCTAAATCTCTTAGAGGGTGAAGTTGGCTTCCCCTGATTAAAGTAATAAGATCTTCAGCCATTCTTATCATTTGTTTTTTAGGCAGAGAGGCCTGACCATGCGGTCTGGGCGTCAGTTTTCTAGGCATGGTTCGAGTTTTAGGCCTTGAAGAAGAAGATGGTGTCAGTTTAATATGCAAGTCAGTAGGCCTGAATACACCCTCAGAAGCCGGTGGCTGCACAGCGGTTCCGGACCCATCCGCAGGTTCCACAGTTGAAGCATCTCACGGCATTCCAGACTCCGAATGGGTCTCAGTAGAGGCCTGCGAATCTGAAGTAGTGGGTAACAGGGGCTGCGAATGCGCCTCACGGAGTACCGGCGAACTGGTGACTAGCTTAAGAGAAGTGTCGTTGGCAGTTTTGGACCTAGGCAGCCTGTCTCTGTCTTTATCTTTGTGTTTTTTCAGTATGTCGGTAGTTGGGTGGCATACCGAAGACATATGTGGATAATTGAACTGAGTACCAAAATATTTAGAAGTGTAAATATACCAACGAAGAATAGTTTGTTGTTTAAATAAGGCACAAAACCGACAGCGAGGTACGTCATGGTCAGGGCCTAAGCAAGGAATACAGTACGAATGAAAATCTTTGATAATCAGGCTAACTGAGGGCTACTGCAAGCAGATAACCCAAATGTGATGACTGCAACAGTGAAACATGAAGAACATCCTTGCAGCCGAAGATGAGCTGACACCCCTGCCATACATTTGGTAAACACCAGAGGGGCTGTGGTGAGTCCAAAGGGCAGGGCTCTGAACTGATAATGACTGCCCCCTAACCGAACGTGTAAGCGTCTCCTGGAGCTTCTATTGATCTTGATATGACAGTACACATCCTTGAGATCCACTTGAGCACATCCAATCATCATTGAGCAAGAAAGGCAGAATGGACTGTACAGTGACCATCCGGAACTTGGACTTCTTCACAGACAGGTTTAACTCACTGAAGTCCAGAATCAGACGCAGGTCCCTGGTCTTTTCTGGCACCAAATAGCAGCAAGAGAAAGTTCTAGACCCTCGTTATCCTGTTGGGACCTCTTGAATGGATCTTTTTCAAAGGAGGTCTTGTATCTCGAGATAGGCCAATTCCCTTTGGAGGGGTGGTATATCTGGGAGAAATTTCCAAACCAAAGGGGGCACAGAGAAGGGAATGGAGTAACCCCCTGGAAATAATTTTTAGCACCCACTGATCTGAGCTGAGACTTGTCCAGGCTAGTGGGTGAAGGGAGAGATGACCCCTAACTGCCTCCAGGGTAGGACAGTTGGGCAGCACCTCAGGTTTACTGGAAGGGCTTCTCCAAGAAAGGTTCTCTGGAGCCCTGGTTTTGCCGACCCCCTCTGCCCTTAGGGCAGTGTCTACCATTGAATTCCCTGCCCTGGCATGTGGAAGAAGATTCCAGGGGAGTGTCCTGAAAGGAAGATCGAGTCCTCTGGAACCAAAGCTTCTTATTTCCCCTCTGGGTTTTAGAAAAAGACCTCTGGGGAGTAGAAAACTTGATCTCTACCACTGAAAGAGTCTTGCCTTCCTGCTCACTGTGGGTTAAAGTTTCCTTAACAGACGGTCTAAACAAAGTGGAACCGTCAAAGAGGATGTTGGTGAATGATGCCTTAAAGGGTTCCGGAAATCCGCAAAGGCAAAGCCAAGCAAGCTGTCAGATAGCAATGCCAGTGCCTGCTGCTTGAGACCCGGCCTTTGCAGTATTGGAGAGCAGCCTCATAGAAGCATTGGCGAAAGAATTAAGAGTGGACAGCCTCTGAGTGACTAACTTGAGCTCTCTGGCGGCAACTTTGATAGAGAAGTGGTAAGCTCTGAAACCAAATCCCTCTGAAGCCGGGTAAAGTGGGCCAAGTAATTAGTTGCTCTCAGATCAAAAGTAGCTGAGGCAATCATACGTTTTCCAAAACGGTCAACCACCTGGGACTTCCTGTTCATGGGATGGACCACAGAGCTTTGCTCAGCTGGCTCCTTCTTAGTAGCAGCTGTCACCATGAAAGCATCGACAGGGACTCCTTTGCTAAAAAAAAAGACCTATCTTTAGGAGGACTGAGGAACTTATCTGCTTTCTTGGGCACGGGTTCCACAGTGTCCGAATCCTTACAAACCCTGCTGGCAATAAGGTCCACAAGTTCGTCAGCAAGGGGGGAAGCCAGATAGAAGATGGGCCCATCCCGAACGCCTTCAGGAACACGGACTCCTCTGAAGATGGAGATGGGGAAGACCATCCATCTGTTTGAGGACTTCCAGGATGTCCTCGAAGGAAACTTCCTCAGGCAGAAACCTGAGGGACCCATCTCCCTCCTCAAAATCTGTGTCCTCGTTGAGGGACTCTCTGGGGGAGTCCAAGTGCCTTCTTTTACATGTTCTCTTCTAAGGGGGTTCCTCCATGGTGGGCTCACAGAAGGGTTCAGAAGAGATGGGTACGTACCCCAAGTGGGGCAGTGCGTAGCTGAAGGTGCTTGTGGGAGGGGAGGGGAGAGGTTACCATGAATGGATGATGAGGCTTCAGCACCCAATCCCAAGAAAGGCTGGGGAGAACCTTGAGAAGAAGGTGAGGTAGCTGCCATACTGGATAAGGTCTTCTCTACTGCCTGGAAGGCCAAAAGACTGGAGAAAGCCCCCCCCCCATCCCTAGCAGCCAGGGCCACTTGGGAAGGGAGAATGGACCCCGACGTACCACTGAAGCCCCAGGTGATATCAGCCCCGAGCTGTCCAATGCCAAAGCCCCCAGGGGAGGGAGCAATCTAAAAAATCTGGGCCCGAACCCACTCCCAGGTAACTCCTCCAACCCTTCAAAGATGAGGCCCAACCTGGTCTGAGGGCTGTGGAAGAGAGCCAGCCAGGGACCCTGATGGTGTGAAGAAGGGGGGGGAATACCCAACACCATCAGCCTCTCTTTAGAAATCTCCTGATCCTGACATTCCAAAACCTGTTGGATTGGAAGAGGAGAGTGGAGACCTGTGGACGGGGAGGGTCCCCTAGCCACATGGGCAGGGAACGGCAGCAAGCCCAACTCGATTTGGGCCTTGAGGAAAATCCTCATCATCCTATTCATGTCTGACAGAAGGAGACTTCTGGTGGATCTGGATGAAGCTGAAGAGTGGGCAGCTCTTGCTGGGGATCTGACCTTGGATCCTTCAGTCCTATGGCCCCGCAAAGGAGATCGGCTCTGACTACTTGGATCTGACCTCCTGGAGGACTGAGAAGGGGAGCCCTCAATGACAATGGGATCCAAAAGAACTGTAGGGTCTGACAACCTGATAGGATCCAAAGGTTTGGAGGGCAGATCAGATGGATCCAACAAACTGGTTGGATCTTGGGACACCTTGCTCCTACTCGGATCCGAAGGCCTCAGCTCTGAGAGTCTGATCCAATGGTCTCAGAACAGTGGACCTCAAATCCGAAGCCAAAGAGGCTGGTCTTGGACCTGGAGATCTGTGATCTGACAGCTTCGGCTTTCTTGGAAGAAAAAAGAGGACCCCTCCCCAAGGGAGGAGGAGGAGGTTTTTTCTTGGGCTGCTGTGATGGCTTGGAATTAGAATCTGAAGGAAGAGGACTGCCCTGAGTGAAACCTTTCAGTAAAATCTTGTTGCAGCTCTCTACGACGGCCCTGGGGTTGAATGTGGCACAAATGTCACATTCAGCCTACAGGTGCACTGACCCTAAACAATACAGACACTACTTGTGTGAATTGTAACATGGCATCTTCCGACCACATGAGGAGCATCTTTTAAACCCTGAAGGCTCTTCAGCCATCCTAAGGGAACAACACACACCAGCCGAAAAACACTCTCACTAAGAAGGATTTATTTATTTATTTTTTTTTGTAGAAGTACTTTAAGAAAGAAAAGGAAGTCGCGGTGGTACAGCGGTAGCATTGTTGCCTCAAAGCAAGAGATTCTCTTGTTCGATTCTCGACTGGAGTGCCTTCTGTGTGGAGTCTGCATGTCCTCCCCATGGTCGTGTGGCCTCCGAAAGACATGCGTGAATGGGCGTGCCTTCGCTGAAGGTTGGGCGTCGGGCTGGCAGCTCGGCACCGTAAAAATCTACTGCCAATCATTAGCAGACCGGAGTTCTGCTGTGGCGACCTCTAACCAAGAAAAGCTGAAAAGACAAACAAGCATTAAGAAAGGAAAGGGCAGGAAGCGTCAAGCACCAGAAGGGGGGTTGAGGGGAAACCTAACTAAACCGAAGGACTCTAAACAGGAGAAGAGGTAATACAACTGAACTATAAATAAGCAAGTTAAGGATAGAAAGATATCTAAAAAGAGTAGAAAACTAAGAAATAAGAACACATATCTGAAAACTGCTAAGCCTGAGCCTGGACCACATCTGAAGTGTTTCAGCAGCAAATGAGATCTGAGGGGTAGAAGGCAGCAAGGGATTATGAGAAGTGGAGGAGCTTGAGCTCTGGATCTGTCTGAGAAGTTGCCAGCTCGGATATGAGGTCAGATCAAAGACTCATCTATGATGAATAATGACACAGATAGCATCAGATTAAAAAGCTTTGTAAGCTGTGACATAGGAGCAAATGGATATGACAAGAAACAGCTGTATAAAAGACCAAGCTGACAAAAATATATGCATGTAACATAAAAGTTGGAACTACACATTTAATAAAAAACAGTTATACATAAAAGGTGGGAAAAATATATAAGAAAATGATGCTTTTTGTAATGTCTTTAAATCTGAATGAACTCATAGACAAATACAAAAAAGAAAGAGTAGTGAACTGTATTGAAAAATGGAGAGTTCAAATAGCTATGATACAGGAAGCACACCTGGAAAGAACTGAGCATGTGAATTTGATAAAGAAAGGTTTTCAAGATAGTTATTCAGTGGAATACCTGGGGTAAAGGAAAAGAGGAGTACTTACATTAATTGCAAGAGGAGCTCCAATAGTGATAGAAGTGGGAAAAAAGATAATAATAGTAGATATGTAGTACTAAGGGGCTATTGGCAAGGGAGGGGGGAATACACTGGCATGTATTTATATTTCAGCTAAAACTGCTATAATGGAGCTTAAGAAAATTCTGGGAGATCTAATCAGCTTTCAGCATGGAATATTACTTATAGGTGGGGAATGGAATTTGGTTTGTCACAGTGAAGATGTGTCGGTGTGGCTCAGAAGAAAAAAATGTAACAAAGGAGGGTAGATGCTTGAAGAAATTTATGAAAGTGCTTGGCATGGAAAATGTGAAGTCAGTACTGAGTTCAGAGTTAATTTACATATTATTCTCTAAGATATAAAAACTGGGCTAGGCTTAACAGAATTTATATTTCACAGGAACATGTGCATTTAACTGAAGGTCTTGAAACGCACCCAATAACTATTTCAGATCATGTGCCAATAACTAAAATAAAAACACAAGGTAATGAAATAAAAATGAGACATTGGTGCTTTACTACCTATCTGATGAAAATGAGAAGTTATGTACCTACCATAACGTTCCATGTTAGTTGTCTTCTCTCGCTTTCTTTCTTGCTGGATGGGTTCGGAGCCGATCCTCGGCTCTGACTCGGCCACTTACTAAAGCTCGAGAGCTTATTTTACTGGCTCGAGGCAACCCTATATCCCATGATGCTAGGCGATAACTCCCCAGATCTCGTTTGGAAGCTGAAAAACCTAGCATAGGCCAATAAAACAAAATCCTCCAACTGGAAGGAGGAGGAAGAGGGATAAAACCCCCCAAAGATAATTATCTACACTATATATATCCTAGGACACCTAGATGGTGAACAAGGGAATAAAAGGACCCTTCAAGGAAGGGAAGATCTTCTCGGTCTGTCCAGGCTAGGGGGATGGTGGGTGGGATGCAAGAAAGAAGGCGAGAGAAGACAACTAACATGGAACGTTATGGTAGGTACATAACTTCTCAATGTTAAGTTGTCAATCTCGCCTTCATTCTTGCTGGATGGGACCGTTTCCCTAGCACCTTCATCCTGGCTGGCTCATTGGAACAGACTCTTAAGAATGGTGGAACCAAATGTTGCTCTGTCCCTGGAGGCCATGTCCAATTTGTAATGCGAAACAAAGGTATGAGGAGAAGCCCATGTGGCTGCCGCACAGATAGTGTCTATTGGTAGTCTAGCTTGAAAAGCTGTAGATGTAGCTAGTGCTCTAGTTGAATGGGCTTTTGGCTTAGAAGTTAATTCCCTGCCTCTGAGTTGATAAATAGATGTAATCACAGAAGACAGCCACCTAGATAGGGTTACCTTGGAAACAGGAAGGCCTTTCTTATTTTCTGCGTACGATAAAAACAGTTGATCAGACTTCCTTATTTGTTTGGTTCTATCCAAATAGTATCGGAGCTGGCGGTGAACATCTAGATAATGTAGCTTTTGCTCCGCTCTATTAGTATAGTTTGGGAAAAAAACTGGGAGATCAATTGATTGATTTAAATTTGTCTGCGAAGCCACCTTGGGTAAGAAGGATGGATTAGTCCTTAGAGAAACTCTGTCTTTATGGAAGATTAAGTAGGGAGGACGAATGCAGAGGGCGTGAAGCTCTGATACTCTCCTAGCAGAAGTAATGGCGACTAGGAAGAGTGTCTTCCAGGAAAGAAATTTCAATGAACAGAAGACCACAGGTTCAAAGGGGGGGAGAATCAAGGATGTTAAGACTAAATTAAGATCCCACTGAGGTGGAGGGTCTTTAATCGGAGGCTTAAGTAAATATACACCTTTAAGGAAGGCTTTGCAAAGCTTATTGGACATGATGTTGTGGTCCGATAAGCCTGTATGAAAATTCAATATGGCTGCCAACTGAACCTTTACTGTAGAGGCAGAAGACCCTGAATGAAAAATTTCAGCTAGGAAGTCTAAGACCAAATGAACTGGGGCAGTAAAGGGATCTATATTCCTTGTCTTTGCCCAGAAGGAGAAACGTTTCCATTTACTAGTGTAAATCCTCCTGGTGGAAGATTTAAGGGAAGCTACTATGATATCCCAGACGGGATTAGAAATCATAGGAAGCCTGGCTAAAGACGGAAGTGGAGCAACCAAGCAGTGAGGTTGAGAGAATGTAGGGATTGGTGCAGCTGCCCCTACTGATGGGTCAACAGATCTGGAGTTGGGTCCAGATGCCAAGGCTGTACCAAAAGATAATGATGTAGGAACGGAAGCCATATCTGTCGAGGCCAATAAGGGGCAATGAGAATCAACTTGGCTCTCAAGGCGGTTACTTTCTGAATTACTTGTGGGATTAGAGGAAAGGGTGGAAAGGCATAGAGAAGTCCCCGAGGCCAATCTTGGACTAGAGCGTCTCTGAGGGGATGGCCTGGAAGGGGGAAGAGGGTGAAGAAGTCGGGGCATTTGCTGTTTTGGGGTGTAGCAAAAAGATCGCAGCAAGGAAGGCCCCACTTCTGAAAAATCTCTTCCGCTACCGATTGTTTGAGAGACCACTCGTGTGGCATGAGTATAGCTCTGCTCAACCTGTCCGCTATGATGTTGGATTTCCCGGGGATATGCGTTGCTATCAGAAACCGCTGAGAGGAGATCGCCCATTGCCAAAGTCTGAGTGCCTCTCAACACAGAGGATAGGACTTGGTTCCGCCTTGCTTGTTGATGTACCACACTACGGACATATTGTCCGTTTGGATTGCAATAGTTCCTAGGGGAAGAGAGTCATGGAGGGCTTGCAACGTTAAAAGCACTGCTCTCATCTCTAGGACATTTATGTGCAGGTGGCACTCGAAAGGTTGCCAAGTGCCATGGACCATTCTGCCCTGAAAATGCCCCCCCACCCGATCAGGGAGGCGTCCAATGTCACCGTGGCGACCGGGGGAGGAGGAACAAAGGGTCTGCCCTGATGGACTTGAGGGGACAATATCCACCAGGACAGATAACTTTTGCAAGTTTGAGTTATCATGATCTCGTGGTGCATGGGGAGTTGTTGAAAAGACCATTGGGCAAAAAGCATCCACTGTAGAAGACGCATGTAAAAACGTGCAAGGGGAAGAAGTGTTATGGTGTCCGCCATAAGACCCAATACTTTCAGGACATACCTGGCCTGAATTTTGTCGCTCTGAAGAAGAACATGGACATGGTTTTGAATATCTAAGACCCTTTGATCTGTTAACTTTGCTGAAAGTTGTACAGTGTTCAAGTTGGCGCCTATAAAGGTAATAGACTGACAAAGCGACAAGGCAGACTTTTCGAAATGTATAGAGATTCCTAGCCCTCTGCAAATGTGAATGGTGTAAGCTCTGGCTTGGAGAAGTTGATGCCTGGTGGTGGCAGTGAGGAGCCAGTCGTCTAGATATGGAAACACCTGGAATCCTTGCCGTCTCAGGTGAGCCGTAACCGCTGCCATACAGTTGGTGAACACTCTGGGGGCTGTAGTGTGACCAAAGGGCAGGGCTCTGAATTGGTAGTGACTGGCCCCCAGCCGAAAGCAGAGAAACCTTCTGGAGCGCCTGTGAATTTTGATGTGATAGTACGCATCCTGAAGGTCCATGGAGCACATCCAATTGTCCTTGCCCAGAAAGGGTAGAATGGACTGTAGCGTGACCATCCGGAATCTTGTTCTCTTTACAAACTTGTTTAGTTTGCTGAGATCTAATATTGGTCTCCAGTCCCCTGTCTTTTTCGGTACCAAAAAGAACCTTGAGTAGATTCCGGATCCTAGTTGGTCTGCTGGGACTGGCTGGATGGCTCTTTTTGCTAGCAGTTTTGATATTTCTAATACTGCTAGTTCCCTTAGACCGGGCGGAACGTCTGGAAGGGTTCCCTTTTGCTGAATTGGGGTTTGGATAAAGGGAATTTTGTAACCCTCGGATATGATCGACTGTACCCATTTGTCTTGAGTAAGGGAACGCCAGGCTATTGGGTACAGCGACAATCTTCCCCCGACTGCCTCCGAAGATGGACAATCGGGCAACATCTCAGGGATGCTGGAAGGGTTTGTCAGAGAGAGGCTCCCTGCTACCCTGGTTCTGCGGACCTCCTCTGCCCCTAGGGTGGCGTCTGTTGTTGTTACCCCCCCTCTGCCTCTGGAGGTAAACTGACCTCTTGCGTCAGGCGTGACTCCTTGAGATTTGCGGAATCACATTTTCCCACCCTTCTGACCCTTAGGGTATGTTTTTGAAGGGGTGGAGAAACGGACTCCTACGGCAGAAAGAGTCTTGCCATCTTGTTCGCATCTGGTCAAGGTGTCTTTCACTTGAGGTCTGAACAAAGCCGAACCATCAAAAGGGGAATTTGTGAAGGACGCCTTGAAAGGGTCCACGAAATTACACAGCCGCATCCAGGCGTGACGCCTTAAGGCCACTCCTGTGCCTGCAGCCCTACTCGCTCCATCGGCTGCATATGAAATTAGACGCATGGAGGAGTTAACAATCGAGTTCAGGGTTCCAAGCTGTGAGTTTATTTTATCCTGGGACCCAGCAGCTGATGGATCCTGTAAGACTTCTCCCAACTCTTTGAGAATATCTCTCTGAAGGCGGGTGAAGTGACACAAGTAATTCAGCGACGGCATGGCAAAGGTCGCTGAAGAAAACATCCGCTTACCGTACCTATCCATGGTCCTAGAATCCTTATTAGGAGGATGGATAGGTACTGAAGTATCAGCTAGTTCCTTCTTGGTGGCTGCAGCCACCACCATGGCATCCGCCGGTACACCTTTTGTTAGGAATTGCTTGTCAACTGGTGCTGTGATGAATTTAGATGGCCTCCGAGGGGTGGGTTCCACCGAATCCGGGGCCGACCACGCCTTCCGAGCCACTACTTCCATAAGGGGGTCGAAAGGTGGAGACACCCAGGAGGTGAAGGGTCGAGAACCAAACGCCTCCAGGTACACCGACTCGTCCTCGGAAGGATTAAGGGAAGACCAGTTCCCCCTCTGCTTCAGGATTTCTAGGATGTCTGAGAAAGAGACATCCTCAGAGGGGGACTTTGAGGATCCCTCCGACTCATCCAAGTCGGTGTCAGATGTAATGGACTCAGGGGAGTCCACATGCTTCCTCTTACATGTCCTCTTACACGGAGGCTCCGCTGACAGGTCAGGAGAAGCCTCGGAAGAGGAAGAAATTCCCAGTGGGGAAACCTGAGGCGTTGGATCTCTGGGTCCAGGAGCAAGAGAGTGGGAAGAGACATCAGCAGGCACTGTAGTGGGAAGAGCTGATGGAGCTGACCGTTGACTATGCCCTGGGGCTAGTACGCTCCTCATCACCTCGAAGGCTCCCCTATCAGAAAGGCCAGAGGGCCCCCGCTCCGAAGCGGTAGGAACCCCAGGCCGCACCGACAGGGAAGGCTCCGAGGCCGATGTCGGGGCAGAGCTCACCAGCGCCGACGCTCCGAGAGGGAGAACGGGGTCGGACAATGGTCCGATGCCACTCGCCCCCTCGGAGCCGACAAGAGAGATCAGGTGCCCAGATCCGTCCAATGAAGGTATCAAGGAGGAGATCGGAGCAGAAGACGAAGGAGCCAAAGGGGGAGGTATCGGCTCCGACGCCACAACAGTCATGGCTCCGAGGAGCTCTGGCTCCGAACTCTGAGGGAGAGTCGAAGGAGGAAATTTAGGTGGAGTCGTAATAGCTACCGTCTGATGAGATGGGCTAGAGATCATCTGGGCCAATGCCTGAGACTTTAACAGCCTACTTACCACTCTCTCGAGGTCGTGATCTGAAAGTCTGGATGACCGAGAAGATCGGCTCCGATGGCTCCGCTCCGAGAGCAGGGGAGACCTCGGAGCCGAATGGATGGACTCCAATGAAGGGGATCTTGACCTCTTCTTAGATGGAGCCAACGGAGCCGAGGACACGTCGGCTCCAGCCGGAGCCGACAGTGAAAGCATGGGCTCAGAGGTATCGGCATCGAGTGGTGCCGAGACCGGAACCTGCGACTCAAAAGGATCGGCTCCAGCCGGAGCCGATCTAGGCACAGACAAGGAGCCAGCAGCCGAAGGCTTAGTACTTGGAGCCAACGGTTTTGCTGGTTTCGAGGGCCTCCCCGACACAGACTTAGTCGGGGAGCCCTTGGGCTTTAACAAGCCCCTCAGTATAAGTTTGTTCCTGTGCTCCTGCAGGACTCTTGGACTGAATGCATGACATACTGAACAAGAGTCCTGCAGGTGCAGGGGTCCCAGGCAGTAAACACAAGAAGGGTGACCGTCTGTCAGAGACATTTTCTGACAGCACGACTCACACTTCTTAAAGCCTGAGACCTTAGTTTCCTTTGGTTCCTTCGACATAACAGTGTCGAGGGTTCACAAAGGTAAGAGAGAAACACACACACACACACACACACACACACACACACACACACACACACTCTCAAAAAACTATAAATTAACAACAAAAATGTTAATAGGGATACTGACGCACCCAAACACTCCAGAGGATCCCTAAGAAAAATTAGGAAAGGGGCAGGCTTAAGACCTAACCTAAGAGTGGAGTGGGAGGGATATAAAGGATAAAAAGGGAAGGTATAAAACAGCAATAGAGTTAAAGGTAGTTGCTAACTATTGAAAAGAAACAACTAGGTGAAAAATTAACTCAAAAGGGGTGGGCCAAGACTTACCAGGAGCCGGTAAAAAAACGCACCTCGCAAGCGAAAGCGGCAAACGAGATCTGGGGAGTTATCGCCTAGCATCATGGGATATAGGGTTGCCTCGAGCCGGTAAAATAAGCTCTCGAGCTTTAGTAAGTGGCCGAGTCGGAGCCGAGGATCTGCTCCGAACCCATCCAGCAAGAATGAAGGCGAGATTGACAACTTAACATGGGAGGAATTTAAGGAATGGGTTTTGGATATTATTCAGGAGCTTTTAGAGTAGATAGATATTTCTTCTGAAAATATAGCTAGGGAGTGGGATAAAATTAAAGTGGAGTTTTAAACTAGGGTGGCAATAAAGGAAAGACAGATATAGTTAAGAAGTTAACAACAATTATTTAGAGGGACTGACGAATGTAAACGTACTGTAAAATAGGGGAAATCTCACAGAACAAGAACAGGAGCAACTGCATAATACTAAACAGAAAATAAGGGATTACCTCGATAATATGCATGATTTTACAAAGACTGTTGTGATCCAACTGTTTTTTGATAATAATTCTAGAGCACAAAATCTTTTAGCACAGTGACTCAGGCAAAAGAAAGTAGAAAGGGCTGTCACCAAGCTTAGGGAGCCTCTAACAAGTAAGATAACAAGAGATCCTGTAGAAGTATTGGAAATATTTTGGAAATGTTATGAAAGTCTGTATAAAGCAGAGAAATATGGAACTCAAGAAAGGTACAAATGGAAATGTTTATGGAAGAATTAAATATGCCAACGTTAGAGGTAGATGAGGCTCAATTACTAGCTGTGAGGATAGGAGGAGATGAGATAAAAATTTAACCAATCCACAAGAAAGTCTCCAGAAATAGATGGTATTCCTGTGGAAGTTTGGAAGCTAGGAGAAAAAAAATGATAAATATCTGGAAGGTTTTGTTTAATAGTATCTTAAGAGGAGGAGAAGTACCAACATCCTGGAAAAAAGCGGTTGTAGCTGTAAATGCCTAAAGAAGGTAAAGATCCACCAGATCCAGCTTCATACAGGCCCATTTCAATATTAAACCATGATTATAAAGTGTTTATATCTATAACGGCGAAAATAATGGCAGAAGTGATACCAAAACTGACAGATATGGAACAGTGTGGATTGTGGAGGGGAGGCAAACATTTGATGACATTAACAGAACACTGATGATCCAGACAGAAGCAGAATGTAAGAAATTACCACTGTTGTTGGTGGGTCTTGATGCAGAGAAAGCATTTGACAGACTAAGCTGGGACCTCATGAGCAGGCAATGGAAGCAGTTGCTTTCCCTGATAAATGTATAAGATTGATTAGGAGTATATATGAGGGATCAGAGGCAAAAATTAAAGTGGGTGAAGTCCTCTCTGATAATTTCTGCTTGATTAGAGAAACCAGACAGGGGTGTCCTCTTTCCCCTTTGTTGTTTACATTATATTTAGAACCTCTGGCAAAGAAAATAAGAGACTCATTCAAGTATATAATTGGTATGATAGTCAAGAAAAGCTGGCTGTGTTTTTTAGATGATATTTCATACCTGACAAAACCAGAAAGAGTCATTACAGTGTTGTGGAACATTTTAAGACCGTTTCAAATCTTCTTGGGATACAAAAAGAATGAAGCTAAAACAAAGGCAACAGAGGTAAATTATGTACCCACACACAAATTGGTCCAGCAACATCCATATTTATGGGGACATGATAAAATT
This sequence comes from Protopterus annectens, assembly GCF_019279795.1. Taxonomy (NCBI): domain Eukaryota; kingdom Metazoa; phylum Chordata; order Ceratodontiformes; family Protopteridae; genus Protopterus; species Protopterus annectens. Next base: position 609,524,410 of record NC_056745.1, read on the forward strand.
AAATGTTTAGGAGTATGGATCAAAAACAACTCTGTAGTGGCAGCTAACAATGTGCGAGAGGAGACTAAACAGAAGATGATACAAAAACTGAAAAACTGGAAGCTTTGTTATATGGATATGGATTGCAAGACACAAGCAGTTATACACAGGTCAGGCATATTTTTATCAACCAGGGGAGAAGTTGTGGATAGCAATTAAAAAGGAGTTGAAGGATTTTATCCGGGAAGGGAGATGGCAAGAGTCAAGTGGTATAAGCTGATTCTTCCAATAGATTAAAGGAAGGTTTTACATAATCTGTGGGACATCAGGTTAGTTTCATGTTGCCCCAAATGAAAATTAGATATCGCTGCCAAATGGACCCTAATTGTGGCAGCTCCAGATCCCTGATGGAAAAGTTCAGACAAAAATTCTAAAACCATAGGGATGGATGCCGTGTAAGGATCTACATTTCTTTCTTTAGCCCAGATAGAAAACCTTCTCCATTTGCTAGTGTATAACTTCCTAGTGGAAGGTTTATGTGAAGACATAAGGATGTGGGTTACCACAGGTGAAAAATTATGAAGCCTGACTAGGGATGGAAGTGGAGCAGCCACGCTGTCAAGTTGAGGGTGTGGAGGCAGGGGTGAAGGGAGCCTAACATGTGTGTCACGAGGTCTGGCACTGGGTCCAGAATTCATGGATTGTCTAGTAGATGAGGCCCGAGAAAAGGGAACTAAATCTGACGAGGCCAGTAAGGAGTGATAAGAATAATTTTGCTTCCCAATAACTTTGCTTTCCGAATCACTTTGGATATGAGCGGAAAGGGAGGGAATGTATAAAGGAGTCCCAGGGGCCAATCGTGAACAAATGCATCTCTCGGTGACTCCCCCGGAGGGGCGATGAGGGAGAAGTAGCTGCTGCATTTGGAGTTGAGCAGACTGGCAAAGAGACTGCAGCAAGGCTGTCCCCATTTGCGGAAGATCTGTTCCGCTATTTCCTGATTCAGGGACCACTTGTGAGGCACCAAGATTGCCCTGCTGAGCTTGTCGGCTATCACACTGGTTGTCCCCAGGATATGCATTGCCACTAGAAAGCATTGGGAAGATATTGCCCACTTCCAAACAAGAAGGGCCTCTCAACAAAGGGGGTAAGATCTGGTTCCTCCTTGCTTGTTGAGATACCATACCAATGACATACTGTCCAACTGGATTGCTATCGTCCCTAGAAGAAGAAAGTCGTGAAGTGTTTGCAATGCTAAAAGCACTGCTCTCATCACTAGGACACTGATATGCATGTGAGCCCCGTGATCTTGCCATGTGCCTTGGACAGTCCTGCCTACATAATGCCCCCCCCACCTTATCTGTGAGGCATCCGTGGTCACAGCAGCAACGGGTTGGCAAGGAAGGGATGGAGTGCCTGTTGTCACAGCTGGTCGGGTTGAATCTAACGAAAGTCCTTTTTGCAAGACTCTGTTATGATGATATGGTGAGATAGAGGCAGTTGTTGAAAGGTCCACTGGGAAGATAGAAGCCACTGGAGAACTTGCATATGCAATCTGGCTAGAGAGACTAATGTTATGGTGGAGGCCATGGTTCCTAAGAGTTTCAGCACTGTCTGTGCCTCGACTTTCTGTAGAGGAAGTAGACTGAGAATTTGTTGTCCGAGGTTTTGAATTCTGTCTGCAGGTAGACGAGCTAGCATAGCGACTGTGTCTATTTCTGCACCTATAAAAGTCACAAACTGAGAGGGTGATAAGGCAGACTTTTCCCAGTTTATTGTAATCCCCAGCTGGGAACAGAGCTGGATGGTGGAATCTCTGGTTTGTAGGAGTAGGTGCCTGGTGGTGGCGGTCAGGAGCCAATCGTCCAGGTACGGAAACACTTGGAATCCTCGACATCTCAGGTGAACTGTCACTACTGCCATACATTTGGTGAACACCCTGGGGGCTGTGGTGAGACCAAAGGGCAGAGCACGAAATTGGTAATGACTGGCTCCCAGATGGAAGCTTAACCGACTCCTTGATGCTCTGTCCATTTTTATATGGTAGTATGCATTTTGGAGGTCTATGGAGCACATCCAATTGTCTTTCCCTAACAGAGGGAGTATAGACTGCAGTGTCACCATCCAGAACGGCCTTCTTTACAGATTCGTTTAGTTTGCTGAGGTCCAAGATGGGCCTCCAGTCCCCTGTGCGTTTTGGCACTAAAAAGAATCTGGAGTAAGTTCCGAATCCTATCTGGTCTGTGGGGATGGTTTGGATGACTCTCTCTGCAAGCAACTTTTGCACTTCTACAGTTGCTTGATCCCAGTTATTGGGTGGAACATCCAGGATATTCTTGGGAGTGTTGGGGTGGTAGAGAGAAGGGTATAGAGTAACCTCTGGTAATTATTCTTTGTACCCATTTGTCTTAGGTGATGTTTAGCCAGGCTTCTGGATACAAAGACAGGCAACCCCCGATTGGCTCCAGAGAAGCGCAGCCAGGCCCCACATCAGGAGCGCTGATAGGGATGGCCTCGAAATGAATTGCGGCCACCCTGGTTTTGCAGACCCCCCCCCCCCCGCCTCTAGGGCAATGTCTACCATTAGCTCTTCCTCCTCTGCCTCTGAAGGAGGTGTCACCCGGTAGAGCCAGGAAAAATCTCTGGGACTTCTTGAACCACATCTTACCACCTCTCTGACCCTTGGGATACGGTCTAGAGTGGAAGGCAAAATGTACTCCCATGGCAGAGAGAGTTTTCCATTCTTATTCGCACCTGGTGAGTGTATCTTTTACCTTAGGTCCAAACAATGAAGAGCCATCACAGGGGGTGTTGGTAAAGGTAGACTTGAAAGGCTCTACAAAATTACATAAGTGCATCCAGGAGTGTCTCCCAAGGGAAACTCCTGAACCCGCTGCCCTGGTCTCTCCATTGGTTGCATAGGAGATCAGCCTCATGGAGGAGTTCACGATGGAATTTAAGGTGGACAACTAAGCAGACACCTTCTCAGGGACTCCTTCAGTAGATGTACCTTGAAAAGTATCTCCTAACTCCTTGAGGAGCTCTGTCTGAAGCCTAGTAAAATGTGTGAGATAGTTCAATGATCTGAGAGTAAAAGCCGCTGAAGAAAAGATATGCTTCCCATATCTACCCATCGTTCAAGACTCATTATTCGGCAGATGGACAGATGAAGAAGTCTCCGCTAGCTCCTTCTTAGTGGCCGCCACCACCATGGCATCTACAGGGACGCCCTTGGACTAAAACTCTTTCTCTTTTGGGGCAGAGAGAAATTTTTTGGGTCTTCTGGGGACTGGCTCCATGGCATCAGGAGTCTCCAACACCTTTCGACTAACCAGGTCTAAGAGTTTGTCGAAAGGTGGATACATCCACGAGGCTGAAGGTTGAGACCTGAATGCCTTCAGGTACACTGACTCCTCATCAGAAGGGGTATCAGTGGGCCAACCGCCTCTCTGCTTTAGGATCTCTAAGATGTCTACAAAGGAGACATCATCAGAGGATGACTTGGGGGACCCTTCTGACTCCTCAAGGTCAGTGTCTGAAGTGATGTACTCATCCGTGGAGTCTACCTGCTTCCTCTTGCATGTCCTCTTCTGAGGGGGCTCCGCAGAAAGGTACTCTGGGGAGGTGTCGGAAGACTGGGGGCTAACCAACGGGGGCTTCTGAGGCTGCGGGTCTCTGCTGTCGAGAGAGAGAGAGAGAAGGTGCTAAGACAAAAGTTGGTGCTTGAGGGGGGAAGTGTGTCAGTACCCTTGCGTGGAGCTGATGAGTGAGACAGCATGCTCCTCCTCATCTCGAAAGCAGATCTCTCTGGCTCCGAAGACAGCCTGGGCTCTGAGGAAACAGAGGTAGTCCTTGGCTCCAGAGCGGCCGGCTTCAAGATGGATGTAGGGTCTGAGCTCATCCAAGCCGATGCACCGAGAGGGAGACTCAGAACCGAAGAAGTTCGGGTCCAAGTGTCCCTGTCGGGGCCGACCAGTGAGCTTCAGCTCCCAGACACCATGGATGGCGCCGAAGATGTCGAAGCGGAACTCGGCTCCAAGACAGCCATGAGGGGAGCTGGAACCGAGGGTTCCCACAACAATTGGCATCGAAAACTCCGGCTCCAAAGGCCCGACTCGGCTCGGAGGAGGAACCATAACATGGAGGATGGACTCAGGTGGCTCCAGAACCGACTGGGTCAGAGCCAACAACAATTTGGACAAAGCAGACGACTTCAGGATTCTAAGCACTACTCTCTCCACATCTTCTTCTGACAGGCTTTTGGAGGATCAGGATGACAGGGTAGGCGATCTGGATCTCTGTAAAATTGGAGATCTTAAGGTTGGGGAGACCGGCAAATATATATATATAAGAAAGCGAGAAAAGGTCCTAACACAAACGCAGACCTATGTAATATTTAAGGTAAGATAAACTAGCACACAGGATACCAAACGGAGAACAGCAAGGGCCAACGGCCAACAACTTCTCAAACTAATTAAATGGCAAGAAAAAACACTTCTAACACTTCTAAACACTGTCTATAAGACAACTAACTTCTAATATTAAGATAACTACCTACAGAATCAGTAAAGTGAATAATAATGACAAAAAAGTTTGAACTTAGCCACGGCTTAGCAAGAAGCACTTCTAAACTCGTAGACGCGACAAACAAGATCTGAGGATTGTACTAGTGCACTACGGGATACCTACCTAGCCACAAGCCAACTAAGAGACTTTGAGCTTTGAAATAGGCCGAGTCGGAGCCGAGGATTGGCTCCGAACCCATATGTAAGAATGAAGGCGAGATAGGAATACAGAACATCATATTTTCTGGGAGTGTAATGAGTTGGTAGACTTTAAAGATACCCTGCAGACTGCTCTGTCAAGGATACTGGGTGAGCAAATTGGTGTAACTAAGGAAATGATTTTTGAGCTACAATACAAATTCTGAATTGCCTAGACATAGTAAGCCCTTGCTGAGTCTAATTATGGTGGCTGCCAAATAAGCAATTATTAGAAAATGGAAATTTAAGTCTAAACCAACGTTTTTTACTGGAAGTAGTGAATATAGTAACAGAGATAAAACAGCTGGAATTGGGATCTTCAGAAAAGGAAAGAGCAAACTACATAGGAAAAAATGGGAGATTGTAGAAACAATACATGCAGATGAGGAACGAGGTTTAAAGGAAGGCAGAAGTTGAATGAGCTATGTAATACTTAACTTACAATGACTGGATAGATTATAAATGATGTATAATGTTTGCAATTACAGTTGTCTCAACAGGGCCTGTGATATATAATGTTTGCAACTAAAATTGTATCAATATGTTTGTTCTCCATTTATACAACTGAAAGATTTGTCTCAACAGAGTCTGTGATATATAATGTTTGCAACTAAAATTGTATCAATATGTTTGTTCTCCATTTATACAACTGAAAGATTGCCTATGTCATACATGATAATTTCATAAAGATGTTTTTTGCTTAAAAAAAATGTTGTTTGTATTTAGGAAGTCTAGGAATCTCTGTGCTGTAGATTTGAGGCTATGTAGGATTTCCAGTCTACAGAGAGGTATTTACAGTCTCCCATGAGTATGGCAGTAAGCTGGATGGTAAGTGTCTCCAATAGGTCCAAGTATGCAATGTGAGCTTCTTGGCACATGGAGGGTGATCTGTGGCTGGCTAGGATATGTTATGTGATTTTGTCTACAGTGATCTGCATGTGCAGGAACTCCAACATGTCATCCTGTCTGACCACTCAGGAAGTATGCTTGTTATTGATGTATAATGAGACACTTCCAACTTTAGCCCTTGTCCGAGCAGCTACTGGTCTAAAAGTGTGGAAGGCACCGAAACCTTGCACTGCTGGGGTGCTCTATGCTGCTTTAAATCATGTCTTGGAAACTGCACAGATGTCTATATTTTTGAGTGTGAGGAGGGCTTACAGGGAATTCATTTTTTTTTTTTATTTAGGCTCCTGGCATTGAGTAGTAACACTGAGGTTCAGTTGAGTTGACGTTGCTATATCGTAGGCTTGTCAATTTGGCATTGCCTAAAAAAGCACTATGGGGGTGGATAACGTTTTAGCCAGTATTTGAAAGCCTACAGGGAAAAGCAACAAGGTCTGTTAACCATGTCCTCTCAAGCTGACAAATACTGGATCCCTTTACGACACCAGAAAGGCAGCCAGTTATTAAAATCAACCATTTTTGCTCATATTGTGGCATCATTCTCAGTGATGGTAATATGCTGCTCAGTGCTAGGCTCATACCATCCTGAGACACCAAATGTGAAAGCACCATAATGTCTTTCTTCATATAGTCTAGGGAGGTATATCTCGGTTCATATACACCTCCATGGACTATGACATAATCATACTGGCACCTGTGCCATAATAATTTGAGTGCATGATTTGGTAAATCCTGGCTCCAGTAATCATCTAACAGTTATCTTCATCTTGCTCAGCCTAGTTAGAGGGGCATCTGTATACCTTACAATGGAGTTCCCTATCATGAGAGTTCTGTGAAGTGTGTTTGATTGCCTTAGGGGCTTAGTGTTTGGAGCTCCACTGAGAGTGAGAGTATGTGTGCTGTTAGGTGTTATTTTTTCCTGAGAGCCTTTGGGCTTGCTGAAGCACAGCGGTGACAACAGTCGGCCTAGGTGATCTTTGTTGTTTAGGAAGATCAGTGTCTCAGCATACATTATTCTAAGTGTCTGCTGTGTATGTGGTTTCGACAACCTGATGTGTGCTCGTATGCCAGAGTTTAACTTTCACTGCCATTATGTAAGTACACCTTTCACATACTGATTGCTTCTTTAAGGATTAAGTGGCTGCTGGTAAACAAGAGACAACTAATACACTATCTCAAGATGCCCATATCCACCAAGCTGGCTACAGATAAGTTAGAAAACTGCACATCCATTCTGTCCAGTCCTTTAACTGGTGAGCTACAAAGGGGTGGTGTATTGGGATAAGATGGCTATTAAGGCTGCTTTGTTTGTGCAGACTAATAAGTGTGCTTTATCGGGGCAAATTATGCTTAACAGTATTAAATTCTACTAATTTTAATGTTTATAGAATTCTGAATTTTACTAAATCTGTTGGTATTGCCACTCGACATGCAATTAGCTGCTCTAAGCTTGTAGGTGTACAAAGTATTTGCTTTATATTGCTGCTTTACAGGGTTTTATGGACTGAACTACATAAAAAAATTGTTTACTAGGTTTTTGCTACTGTATAGGGCACCACTAACCCAGACAAACATACAAAATTTAAAGCAGCACAGAAAAACTCACTAATGAGCCCTCTACCTAATAAAATGACTATATAATGAGTCCTTTTGTGTACTTCCCAATGCAGATAGACCAGGCAAACACCTCCTGCCACAAGATGAATAAACACAGTCCTCCTAATGTAAAAACACAGTACAAAAGACCCACCAATGCAAAGCTACCACAAACCAGTCTAACAGTTAGCTGGGAATCCCTTGCTGAAAGCAATTTCAAAACAGTTTTACAGCAGTAACAGTGACAGGAAGAGCAATTTTTTATTTCTTTCCCAGGGAAGACCAGCAGAAACTGATGGTGAACAATACCAGTCTACATAAGTTATTTTTTTTACAAAAAAAAAAAAAAGAAACAGCAAAAAGAACTTTAAAACACTATGCCAACCCCACAAAAATAAACACAACCTCTCCACAGAAAAAAAAAAAACAGTTACTTAACACTACTTTTACACTAACAGAAAAAAATAAGAGTGCTCCATTTAAATGTACGTTACCATCTCAAGACAGTCCATTAAAGCACAACACTCCTAGCTTTAAAATAACTATCCTGGAGAGGAAAGTAATAGAACATCAACATAATTAAGACAAATGAAAGTTATGTACTTACAGTAATGACAGATCTGTATTGTCCTATTTTCATCTCCTGCACTCTTTGGGACTCAAATCCGATTTGGATACAGCCTCAGCAATTTCAAAACTTCAGATCCAGGGCTGTGACTCCTCCCTTACCCATAATTCCCTCACAACTGTCAAATGACATCAGATGAAGTTTGTCCCATGTAAGAATATATCTAATAAGTAATACAATTACAAATAGATAAAACATAAGTTAATAAGAAGGGAAGGACAAGGATACCAAATGGATAGTATGCTAACCAACCTGCTAAAGTTAGAGATAGGTAGAATACCATAGATGCTACCTATTCTCCAAGGAGCTGTAGGTGATAATTTAGAAGGGGGATGGTGGGAAGGATGTTGAACCAGATGAAAAAAGGACACATGGATCTGTCATGGAAAGTGCATAAAGTATGTGATGTCCATTTTCATCTGATTTAACCTTTGCGACAAAATCCCTAAATACATGATTCCAGGGTGGACTTATGGAAGATTTTAACTGAGAAGAGCAAAGCCAAAGGAGGAACAATCTCTGTATTGTACATCCAGTTTATACTGTGACACAAAGGTATGCACTCTAGACCAGTAACCATTTGAAATGTCAAGACCTGCTATAGCAAGTCCTAAAGCATGGAGACTGAATGGATGAAAGAATGGTCTTACATATACCAAGTCCAAAGATGCTTCTCTCAGAATATTGTCTTTTTTCTGAGGTATGGTGATGTGATGTCAGAATTAGTATGTATAAGCCTGTGTGGTGCGGGGGGGGGGGGGGTTGCCACCCTTTCAAAAAGAAGTTTTAAGAAGAACAGCAATTTTCAAGATAGTACTGAAAAACTGCAGAAGTTGTCACTGTTCTTGTGAAATGAGCTGTCATTTTTTTAGAGAGGTTTAGATCCAGTCTTTCACAAAACTAAAGTTATGTACTCACCATAATGACAGAACCCCGTTATCTGACTTTCATCCAGTTCAGCTGTATGTTGTTGGATCCAACCTCAGCACTGATCCTGAAGCTTTTTGGTTCCAGGGTGCTAACTCCATCCCTACCCATAATTCCCCTGAACTCCACTTCAATACCTCAGATTGAGTTTGCCTCCGGTTACGTATTATACCCATATGCAGATACATGAAACATATAACTGCTGCTCTAAACTGACTCTAGAATGTATGACAGAAAAGAAAAAGGTCTGGTTATGGGGAACTGCTAATAAGGACTGCTCATTGACAGGGAAAGCCAAAGTTGACCTCGGTCATCAGAATATTATTCTTGACAATGTGGAAGGGGGCAAGTGGGAGGGAAGTTGAACAGAATAAAAATCAGACAACAAGATCTAACGTTATGGTGAGTACTTAACTTTCATATCTAATGTTGTCTATTTTCACTCTATTCAACCGTGGGACAGCTTCCCAAGCATATAAATTAGGTGGTATCGAGGAAGAATATTTCTGAGGATGGTGGAGTCAAAGGAGGAATGTGATCTAGATTGTTCATACAGCTTATAATGAGATACAAATGTATGTACTGTTGACCAAGTAGCTGCTGCACAAATATCATCAAGAGGAAGCCTACTGGCAAAGGCTGCTGAAATGGATACTGCTCTTGTGAAGTGAGATTTAGGTTTAGATTATAAAAGATAAGCCCAACTTATTTTAAACAAAGGAAATGCACTCAGATAACCTTCTTGACAGTCACTTTAGCCACAGATTTGACTAACTGGGACTTTGAGAATGCTACAAATAAAGTGTCTGATTTTTTTTTTTTTTTTTTTTTGAAGGGTTTGGTTCTATGAAGGTAGCATCCCAGCTGATGATGAACTTCCAGCATGTAAAGCATGCTTTCACCTTTCTTTGGAAATCTCAGGAAAATATCTGGTAGATTTATTGACTAATTCAAATTAGCTTCAGATACCACCTAAGGAAGAAAAGATGTATTCGTTCTTAAAGAAACTCTGTCTTTGTGAGACCAACTATGGAGGTTTGCATGAAAGTTCTTGTATCTCACAGATTCCTCTGGCTGAAGAAACAGCCACAGGAGAAAATCTTTTTCAGATGAATTTTAAATTAGCTGATGCTGTTCGTTCAAAGGGGAGGCGTGTCAGAGCTCGCACATGATGGGTAATATCCCATGGAGGTACTGGGTCTCTCATAGAAGGCCTTAGGAGAAAGTTCCTTTTAAAAAGGCTTTATAAATTCTTAAGGAAGTTATGGAATTACCATTCTGGCTAATGTGGAAACTAGAGATCGATGCCATTTGCACTTTGATCATTAAATAACTGGAGCTGTTGTGGAGAAGTTCTGTCAAGTATTCTAAAATGGAATGAATTGGCGCAAAGAAGGGGGCCAGACCTTTGGCCATGGTCCAAATAGAGACCCTCTTCCTCTTGCCATAGTATATTTTTGTAATGGTCTATTTTTGAGATGTGGAAATGACGTCTCTGGCTAATGTCAGAAGTGCAGGAACCAAGCGGTTAATCTCATGGCTTTCAAGTCCAGAGAAGACAGTCTGGAAGGATAGGTTAGATCTGGAAAGCAGTCCAGCATCCATGGAGGATGGTAGAGGTCACTGGAAGGGAAACCAGGATTGTTGAGGGCAGAAAGGGGCAATTAGGATCATCTTGGCTTTCCACATTTTTGCTTTCTGTATGAATTTGTTCATCAATGGCAAAGGGATAGTGGTCCAGCATCCAAGCAGATGTAATAGCAGAGACCACAGGAAGGGAAAACAAGTTTTTCGAGGCCAGAAAGGGGCAATGAAGATCGCCCTTGCCTTGCACATTTTCGCTTTCTGTATGAATTTGTTGATCAATGGCAAAGGAGGATAACCCAGAAGAGACCTGGGGGGGTCAAATGTGGATTACAGCATCTCTTGGTGACTGTCCCTGTGCAAGTATAATGGCAAGGTAACTGATGCATTTGTTGTTTATGTTGGAAGCAAACAGATCACAGCACAGTTGTCCCCAGTGATGGAAAATCAAGATTGTCACAGCTGGATAGAGGAAACCACTCATGATGCATCAGGAATGATCTGCTCAACCTGTCTGCCAGTACACTGGATGACCCCAAGTTTTGCACTGTTAATAGAAAGCAGTGAGAAGGCATCACCCATTGCCAAACTCTCATGGCTTCTTGACACAGGGGATAAGGGCAAGTCCCTTACTGTTTGTTGATGTACCAAACAACTGACATATTGTCCATCTGTACTGATATCACATCCTTGTGGAGGATGCCCTGAAATGCCTGCAACACTAGGAGGACTGCCCTCTTCTCCAAGAAACTGATGTGAAGATTAGCCTCAGTGTGTGATCAAGTGACCTAGACCGTCTTCCCTTAGAACCCCACCCCACCCTAGAAGGGATGTGTCCATTGTCTCTATCACCACAGGGGTGTCTGTAAGGAACAGATATTCTTGCACTATTGAATAAGATGTTATTCACCAGGATATGTGTGTCCTGCAAACTGAGGTAAGCCAGATCTTGTCATGAAGTGGATAATAAAATTGGGACCATTGCATTGCTAGGGTCTACTGAAGCAGTCTCATGTAAAATCCTGCAAAGGGAACCATGAAGATTGTGGAAGTCATCAGTCCCAGCAGATATAAAATTAGTCTCGTTGGCACAGAAGGATGGTGAATAACCTGAGTGGCAGTGATCTGGAAGGAGATAATCCTAGATTCGAGAAGTCAGCCGATCTGCAAGCTTATGTCCCAGTGACAACCGATAAATTCTATCTGCTGAGTAAGCATACGATGATGTTTGGTAAGACTGACTGTGATGCCTAGGGCAACAGTTGGAGCAGAAGGTCCAGAAGATTTGCTAAAATGTTGCAGGAAGTAGTGGTCAGGAGCCAATCATCAAGGTGTGGGAAGACATGGATGCCTTGTAGGTGAAGACACACTGCCACCATTACACTACCTTGATAAACAACCTAGTGCTGTGGTGAGACCAAATGGCAGAGCTCAGAATTGATAATGACTGGCTCCCAGCCAGAAATGGGGAAACCTCCTTGAATACTTGTGTACCTTGATATGGTAGTAAGCTTCCTTGAGCTCTATGGAGTACATCCAATCGTCCTTCCTCAGCAGAGGCAAAATGCACTGAAGTATGACATCAGGAACTTTGTCTGTGTTATGTACTGGTTCAGATCCAGAATAACCCAGAGGTACCATCTCTTTTTTGGTATTATAAAGAACCTTGAGTAGACTCTGGATTCTAGTTGGTCTTCATGGACCATCAGGATGACTTTTTTTCCAGCAGCTTGGAGATCTCTGCTGCTGAAATTTCCCACTGACTGGGTGGAATGTCAGGAAGTTTCAAATTTTTGGTGGGAGGAAGAGAAAATTTTATATAGAACAGCTTCTGCAAAATATGCCTAACATCCAGGAATTTGTAGTTATGTTCTGCCATGCTTGTCAGTGCAAAGACAAGTGCCCCCAACTGCCTCCACAGTGCAACAGCTGGGCAAGCCTGCAGGGGAGCTGAAAGAGCTTTTCAGTAAAGGGACCACAAAAGCCTTGGTTTTGCCATCTGCCTCTTGGGCGACATCTGTTACTGAAACCTCATCTGCCATGGTGGGGGCTGTTGCCAGGGGTGTCCTGGTAAGAGCTCTGTGACTTGTGGAACCACATCTTCTTTCCACCTCTCTGATTCCTAGAGTAGGATCACTGGGGAGTGGAGAAGTAGATTCCAACCACACACAGAGACTTACCATCCTGCTAACTCCTATGCAGTGCGTCTTTAACTTTAGGTCCAAACAGGGTAGACCCGTTGAATGGGGCATTAATGAAATACATCCTAAAACTTTCTGCAAAATCACACAGAAGCATCCAGGTGAGTCAGTGGATAGTACTGCCAGTGCCTACTGTTCTGGCTGTGCCATCAGCTGCATTAGAATCTAGTCACATGGCTATATTAGAAGGAGACTGTAGGGTATAAAGCTAGGATTCCACCATCTTCTGGATATCCACAGACATAATACCCAACAGAGATTTAGAAGCTTCCTTTGTCAGGTCTTTCTGAAATCACATATGGAATAAATAGTTCAGTGCTCAAAGGATGAAAGTTGCTGAAGTGTATGTCCATTTCCCAAAGTGGTCCATGGCCCTAGACTCCTTTTTTGGGGGGATGGACCGAAGAGCTTTCTTCAAATAGCTCCTCCTTTGTGGTTGCTGGTATTACCATGGCATCCACTAGTGGACCTTTTCTCCAAATGTTAGCAGTTTGCTGGTGCTGCTAAGATTTTATCTGATTTCTTATGGATAGGCTCCACCACGTCAGGGCCCTTCCTTGCCTGTTGAGCCATCAAATCAATAAGTGGGTCAATGGAGGGTACCACTCAGGATGAAGCTGAGCCAGCTCCAAAGGCTTCCAGAAACATGGACTCATGTGGACAGTCTGCCTCTCTGCTTCATCATTTCAAGGATTTCTCCAAAAGTGGCATCTTCAGCAGGAAGTCTAGGGGGAACCTTCATTGAAGTCTGTGTCTTTGGTGATGGACTCTGGAGAAGAGTAAATGCTTCTACTTGCACATCTGCTTTCTATTAACTGATTTGTGGAAGGGTCGGAAGGTTCTGAATCAGACTGGGAGCTAATGTAGCAAGCATCCTGTGAAATCTGTGGAGTTGCCTGTCCCTGTCTATCAAGAAGGTGGGAAACAGAAGTAGACTCCAGTCAGGGCTCAGATGGAACCAAACTAGATGGAAACACCTTATCCCTCAGCCTCAAAAATACCTGCTCAAAAGCCTCAAAGGCTGAGGAAGCTATTGACCTTGTCGGATTCCTCCTGTCCCATGACAGAAGAGAAGCCCCAGAACCATGATGCCTCAACCCTGAAACTGAACTCCGTGCAGAGCTGTTGAGAGCTGAAGCACCAAGGGGAAGAGATGGCTCAGACAACTTTGGTGTCAACCTTTCCCCTGGAAACATGGAACTGAAGTTTCAACTCTCAGTCTCCTCCACATCCAAAGAACTTGAAGAGGACAGAGGAAGGGAATCTGTCAAATTAACCGATACTATTAGCTTCAGCAAAGGCTGTCCAGGACAGATCGTATCTGAGATAGGTGGGTCCAAGGGACGGACCTGGCCCAGATAAGAAAGAGTAGGAGGGGTAAATGGTCCAGCACTTGGCACTTTCCCAGAAGACAGAACCAAGAGAACCCTGAGCTGAATCTGCAATTTGAGGAACCTTTCATAATTCTGTTGACATCCTGTTCAGTCAAACTTCTAGATGACCGGGTAGACAACACCAGAGAAGATGGCCTATAGCTGTAATGTCTAACACTGTTTTATTGTCTTTATTATTATGATGATGATTCTAAGCTCTACTTGATGTTATATCCATGGAAACAATGTCTAACACTGTTTTATTTATTTTTCTTTGTTATTGTGAAATGCTTTAAACTGTTAACATGTGGTACTGTTACTATTATTGTTTTATGGCTTGGAGCTTATATCCTCGGGCCTCCACTGAAAAAGGACACATGTCCAGTTGGACTATCCCAGTAAACAAATGCAAAATAAAATAAATAAATGAATAAATAAAAAATCCATGAGTGCAGTCTGGGACTCACTGGGTCTGGGAAAAATAGAGATTGAAGAGGTGATGGACAGACCTGAAGAACTGATGGTTCAGAATTTCTAGGAATCTTCAGATCTGAACCAGACACAAGGGTCAGATCCACCAATCTCTTGTGGAACGTCCAATATTAATTTCTCTTTCTCTTTGGATTTTTCTCTATCCTTATCCTGCTATTTCTCTTGCTCAACTCCTTTGTCTTTCTTACTTTCCTTCTGCTTGTTCGTAAACTTCTTGTCTTTCCCAGCGGGGGAAGAAAAAGAAGTGGATGGTGTGGCAGTGCTTGTCTGTGGGGGAAGAAGGCTCTTAACAATTAACCTTTCCCTCCTGGTCTAAAGAGCCTGGAAGCTAAAAGAGCAGGCCTGACAAGGGCTGCTGAGATGGGCAGCACCCAAGCAATAAGCACATAAAGAGTGCGGGTGCTGTGGAGGGAGCTTATGTAAGCACCCTGTACACTTTTTAAACCCTTGCTCGTCAGCCATGACCAAAACAGTTGAGGCAAGAACTGAAAAATTTTTATATCTAATAAAAGTACAACACACACTATAAACAAATCCTATATTAAAACACTTACACTAAACATATCGATAATACCTATAAACAGTTATATATGTAATACCTATAAACAGTTATCTTAGCACACAGCACACTATAAACAGTCCTATTCAAACTAATTCTTGTCCTACAACTGTAATGCAAAAAAAAAAAAACTAAGTTAAAGTTAAACTAATTTGACTGGGGAGGGAAAAAAAATTCTCTCAGTACAGCAAAAGAATAACAGTGAAGAAAAACAAAAACTGCACTCAGATGATACAGTTTTCAGCAGCCCTTGAAACACGACAATACTTCAGGCATCAATAGAGATCTGAGGTATTGATGTGGAGTTCAGGGAATTAAGGGTAGGGGAGGAGTCAGAACCCTGGAACCAAAAACTTTCATGATCGGTGCCAAGGTCAGATCCAGTCATAAGAGCAAGAAAAAACAAGGCTAGAACAGGGGGGGCAGGAGGGAAGGAGCCAATACTATAACAGTGAAGAGAAAGATATCTACTGTTATGGTAAGATTTTACACAACTGTACTATGTCCTTCCATATCACTGTTTCAGTATTCATAATGTAAGGGAAAGTACAAAAGCTCAAGAGGAAGTCTGGGAGGAGGAAGAGGATGGCGCAGAAGAGCCCTTCAGAAACCCAAGAAGGACAGCCCTGGCAAAGCCAGTTCTGGCTCTGGAAATAACATCCAACTTGTAATGCTTAGTGAAAGTATGAACAGTGGACCAAGTTGCAGCCTCAAGGATGGAATTGGTATCCAGTCCCTTGAAATATGCAACAGAGGAGGCAAAAGCCCCGGTACAGTGAGCCTTTACTGAAGAGTAAAGATATTTAACATGAAAAGAATAACAAAAAGAAATGACCTTTGAAATCATTGAAAAGATGGTCTGCTTAGAAAAAAACAAACTCAAAGACCTGAGATGAACAGAAACAAAAAGTTGTTCAGATTTTCGAATAAAAAGAAGTTGCTCTTACCATAACATTCCATCTATTTTTTCAATCTTCCTTCATTCTTGACAGTTGGGTCTTGGTTCCGTCCTCGGAACTGACTCAGCCATTGTAAAAAGCTCACGCCAGCCAGAAATTCTCATGGTAAGGTTACCCATAGTGCCTCTCTTCTCTTCCCTTCAGATCGGGTTTGCCCGTAGAAATCAAAAGCAAAAGCTTTGTCTGAGCAACTGCCCTACTACTGACCCAGGACTAGCTCCGAACTTCCAGGAGCCTTTGGAGAGGGTAGGAGGGTGGGATGTCAAGAATGAATGAAAATTGACAACATAGATGGAACATTATAGTAAGAACATGACTTCTTTATCTAATGTTGTCAATCTTCATTCATTCATTCATGACAGTTGGGACAGAGCCCCTAGCTACTTTATGTCCCGGGAGGCACTATGGAAGGATATTCCTGAGCACTATAGAGTCAAACGATGCTCTTCCCCTGGAGACCATATCCAATTTGTAATGAGTGATAAAGATATGAGGGGTAGCTCACGTAGCTGCCGCGCAAATGTCATCCATGGAGGCTCTACAATGAAAGACCACAGAAGTGGAAACTGATCTGGTAGAGTGAGCCTTGATTTTAGTTGATAGACTCATTTTATTTTGATGATAAACAAAGGTGATACAATCTCACAACCATTTCAACAAGGTGACTTTGGAAACTGGTTTGCCTAGTCGAGGACCTGAAAAGGACAGGAACAGTTAGTACGATTTTCTGATGGATTTTGTTCTGTCCAAGTAAAAACGTAATTATTGTCCTTTGTTTGAAAAATTTGGGAAGAAAACTGGAAGGTCAATGGAATGGTTAATATTTGAGACTGAGACAACTTTGGGTAGAAAGGAGGGGTTAGACCTAAGGGATACTCTCTCTCCATGGAAAATGATGTATGGGCGCTTTACACACAAGGCCTGCAGTTCTGATATTCTCCCAGATGAAGTGATGGCTACCAGGAATAAGGTCTTCCAAGATAAAAATTTTATATCATAGGTGGCTGCTGCCTCAAAAGGCTGGTGAGTCAAAGTTTGCAAGAATAATGCCAAATTCCAAGGTTTAATGGGCTCTTTAAAAGGTGGCTTTAAATGCATAACTCCCTTTAGGAAGGTTCTGCAGAGGCGGTAAGATATCAGGGAGAAATCATTGAAGCCATTATGGAAATTTGAAATAGCCGCCAAATGAACTCTAATAGTAGAAGCTGAAGCTCCTGATTGGAGTAAAGTTGACAAGTATTCCAACACCTTATTAATCGTGGCTGAAAAGGGGTCAAGCCCTTCTCCTTCAGACCAGATCACAAATCTGTTCCATTTACTAAGACAAAGTTTCCTGGTGGACGATTTATGGGAAGCCAGAAGTATCTTTTGTACTGGGGAAGGTAGATTATTCTACCTGGCAATTACTGGAAGTGGAGGTACCAAGCGGTCAGCTTGAGAGCTGGTAGGCTGGGATGGACCAGCCACAGCGGATGAGACAGGAATCCTGGAGTTGGGTCCTGAGTCAACAGACGGTGAACTAGGTGAGGCCAAAGAAAGGGGAACCAGACTTGACAGGGCCATTAGGGTGCGATGAGGATTACTTTGCTTCTCAACTGTTGTGCATCCTTCAAAAACTGGGGTATTAGGAGAATGGGAGGAAAGGCATACAGCAGTCCCGGGGGTCAACCGTTCAAAAGAGCATCTCTCAGGAACTCTCCCTGAGGGAGGATTAGGGTGAAGTAGCTGCTGCATTTGTGAACTGTGGGAGATGCAAACAGATTGCAACAAGGCTGACCCCAATGATGAAAAATCTCTGTCACTACTATGGGACTGAGAGACCACTCGTGAGGCAGGAGAATGCATCTGCTCAGTTTGTCCGCAATCACGTTGGAATTCCCAGGAATGTGTGCTGCTATCAGAAAGTGGTTGGAGGCGATCACCCATTGCCACAGTCTCAGGACTTCCCGACATAATGGATAGTTCCTCCCCGTTTGTTGATGTACCAGACGACGGGCACGTTGTCTGATTAGAAAGCAACTATCCCTGATGGAAGGGCAGACTGAAATGCTTGCAACGGTAAAAGCACCGTCCTCAGTTCTAGGATGTTGATATGCAAATTGGTCTCTAAGGGGGACCAAGTGCCTTGGACTGTCTTTCCCTGAAAATGCCCCCCACCCCATCAGGGATGCATCCGTGGTCACTACGGCCTTGAGTTGAGAGGGTGAAAAGGGGCGACTCCATAATTCCTCTTCTGGCTTCATCCACCAATTCAGATCCTGCTTGCATCGATTTGTTATGCGGATTGGATAAGATATGGGCTGAGTTAACAAAGACCACTGTGACGCTAGGAGCTATTGAAGCAACCTCATGTGGAATCTCACCTGGGGATCTAGCTTGATTGTCACTGCTACTGACCCTAGTAGTTGTAAGACTAAGCGAGCTGGGACTATGTCTTGAAAGAGTATCGCTTGGAGTTGTAACCTTAACCTTTGTAATCTGAGAAAAGGTAGGGCCACCAGACAGGATCTTGTGTCGAATGTTACTCCGATGAATTCTAAGCATTGAGTGGGTACTAATTTTTACTTTTCTTTGTTTATTGAAATGCCTAAGAGCTCTGCCAATTCCAGACTGTAGTATAAGGCATAAAGCAATAGATGCCTGGTGAGGGCAGTAAGCAGCCAATCATCTAAATATGGAAACACCCAGAATTCTTGCAGTCTCAGATGAGTTGCTACCACTGCCATGCATTTGGTGAACACCGTGGGAGCTGTGGTGAGACCAAAGGGCAGTGTGCCAAATTGGTAATGACTGGCTCCCAACTGGAAGCGAAGATATCTTCTGGAGTGCTTGTCTATTTTTATGTGGTAATACGCATCCTGAAGATCTACAGAACACATCCAATCTTCTTTCTCCAGAAAAGAAATGATAAACTAAAACGTGACCATCCAAAATTTTGTCTGTTTGACAAACTTGTACAAGATACTGAGGTCTAGAATCGGCCTCCAGTCCACTGTCTTTTTTGGCACTAAAAAGAATCTTGAGTAAAATTCGGATCCTACTTGGTCTGATGGGGCTGTTTGGATGACTTTTTCTTTGAGCAGCTTTTGAATTTCTTGAGCTACTGTGTCCCTCTGACTGGGTGGAACATTGGGGATTCACCTTTGCAGCCTTGGATAAAGAACAAAGGTGATATGTTAACCTCTGGGAATTACTGTCTGCACTCAAGACTCTTATGTGATTGAATGCCAGGCCAAGTGGTGCAGAGAAGAAAACAACAGGAAACAGATTCCAAAATATTATTGCACTTAGCGCCTCGACTACCACAGCCTTCAAAGACTCGTTGAAGGCTGTGGTAGCAGAGGTGCTAAGTGCAATACAATTTTGGGATCTGTTTCCTGTTGTTTTCTTCTTGAATCGTTGGTTTGCTGTGTTGGTGGTGTCAAGTGGTGCAGAGAACCTTCCCCCAACTGCCTCCAGAGGCAAGCAATTGGGCCACTCCTCAGGAGCGCTAATAGGGTTGCCCAGGGAACGAATCTCTTGAACCCTGGTTATGTGGGCCTCCTCTACCACAAAATGGGCATCTTCCTGATGAGCTCTCCCTTCTGCCCCGGGGAGAAAACTCACCACATATGTCCCGAAAAGGCCCTTGGGATTTTCGGAACTACATATTTTCACTCCTCTAATTCCTGGAATAGGGTTGTTAAGGAGTGGAAAAACATACGCCCACAGCAGAAAGGGTCTTTCCGTCCTTTTCACATCTGGCTAATGTGTCTTTAACTTTTGGGCCAAACAACGAGGAAGCGTCAACAGGAGCACTGATGAAGGAAGACTTGAAGGGGTCCGTGAAGTCACACAAGTGCATCCAGGTGTCTCATGACAATGCCTGCATTCTCTGCTCTGGCTGCCAATTTGGTTGTATGTGCAATCAACCACATGGAGGAGTTAGAGAGAGATTCTAGGGTCGCAAGCTGGGACGCAACCTTGTCACGTACCTCATCAGACACTGATCCTGCTAGTGTTCCTGAAAGTTCAGTGATCAGGTCCCTTTGAAGACGGGTAAAATGTGCCAAATAATTCAACAACCATATGGCAAAGGTTATTGAAGCATATACCCACTTTCCTAGTCTGTCCAACGCACAAGACTCTCAGTTTGGAGGAGGGACAGCAGGACTCTCCTCTACGAGCTCCTTCTTTGTGGCTGCCGCTACCACCATAGCATGTACCACTAAACTCTTGGACCAGTTGGGATTGATCCTCTGGGGGAGTGTATTTTGTCAGGTATCCTGGGGATTGGTTCTACAGGGGCCTTCCAGGCATGCTGCACAATGAGCTTCACCAACTCATCTGCAGGTGGGGTCATCCAGGAAGTAGAAGGGTGGGCACAGAAAGCCTGCAAGAAGACAGATTCCTCAGAGGAAGGGTTGGTGGGCTTCCAGGCACCCCTCTGCTATAAGATTTCTATGATGTCTCTAAGAGAGACATCTTCAGGAGTGACCATGGAGACCCTTCCCCTTCATCGTAGTCTGTATCCTCGGTGAGAGATTCTACCGGAGAATCAACGTGCTTCCTTGTCCCCGATCTCTTACAGGGTGTCTCATCAAGGGGAGGTCTGAAGAGGACTCCGAAGAGAGGGTACCCTGCAGCATGGTGCCTTGCTGCTCCCATGCCAGCTGCGAACCAGAGGACACATAGATATGACATTCCGACATCGAGGGTGCCACCTGTGAGCCTGCTGAGGCAAGCTTTCTCTCCAAAATCTGAAAGGCAGGCTTGCCTGAAGAGGGATGCAAGCCTGGAACCAGGAAAGACAATCTCAGGACCGGGTTCACACCCACTCCAACAAGCCCACCCCCGAGAAGAAGCAGCAGGAGGACTCAGAACTGTCAAAGCAACCAGAACCGTAGACAGGGCAGTGGAAAAAATTGGTGCCATACTAGGGATTCTGGAGCCGGCAGCCAAGTCACAGTACTGAGGTCCACAAAGTAGGTTCCGGCACAGAGGTGAGCTCCACCATAGGTACCGAAGAAGTTGGTACCGAGAGAGGCATCAGAGTCAAGGGCTCCAAATCCTGTGGGTTGGTCGAAGGAGGAAGATAAGTTGGAGTCAGTGGAGAACCCCCCCCCCCCCCAAGGGAGCGAGGTCCTAGATGAAGTTGGAATACCTCTTGACACCAAGAGCTGATCTACCAATCTAACTACATCAAGCTCCAAAAGACTCCTGGTGGATAGAATAGACATCCTCAAGGGAGATTCTGGATGGTTAATAAAAGGACTGTGCTGCTGACCAACAAAGGGGTCAACAGATGGGGGAATATCAAGTCCTGGGTAGGTATTCAACCTTTGACACCATACCAAACCCTTGTGTTGGGGTGGAAGTGACCAGTTTTATAGAGGAAACTATTATTGGTGCCGAGAGGGTCTGAGGTGCCGTGGCAAATGAGCCGGTTCCATGGAAACAGACAACACCATGGAAGGGGTCGTAGACTTTGGTGCCGAGACGGTTGTCAGTGCCAGTTTCAATTGTTTATACTTCAGCTCCATGGAAACCTGGCCTTTGGATGATCTTGGTTCCTAAAATAAGGAGATGCTGGAACCGAGTGGCTCCTCTTTTTTTAGGAGGTTTTGACACCTGTGCCTCAGACAAAGCCTCCGAAAAAGGGATTTTTAACAAGCCCTTTAAATCAATTTGTTTTTACGCTCTGCCAGGGTCGGGGCACTAAAGCTCTTATACAGCTTGCATGGTGGCTGGATTTGTGGGCACTAAAACCCTTATAGAGCTTGCATGGTGGCTGGATTTATAAGTGTGGCACTCCTAAACAATACACGCAGGAAAGATGCCCGTCGGAGCTGGGCATCTTCCTGTCACATCCATCACATTGTTTAAATCCTGTAGTACCTTTTTCTCAGCCATTATCAGACAACTCAGAAAAAGAATATCCGTTCACAAGATCACACACAGATACGCACAATAACGGGGAAAAAACAAGCAAGTGAAAGATTTATTTTTTTTAATGTGTACCAACAATGGTAGCCCAAGAAATACCCAGAAGGGTAAAGAAAAGAAGAAGAAAGGGGAAAAATACCAATAATGGTATGTAAGAGTTACCAGAGGTAAGGGGGAAGAGAGGGGCCTATACCAACTATTGTATAAAAGAAATACACAAACACTAATTTAGTAATAAAAAATAAAGCAACTAAGAAATATCAACAGGGGACTATAAAGGAGAAAAAATACTGAGAAAAGTATAAAAATGCAAACACTTAGCTTGAAAGCACAGCCTGACGTGTCTTGACACTACGTGGCAAATGAGATCTGAAGGGAAGGGAAGAGAAGAGAGGCACTATGGGTAAGCTTAACTTGAGAGTTTCTGGCTGGCGCGAGCTTGTTACAAAGGCAGATTCAGTTCCGAGGATGGAACCGAGACCCAATTGTCATGAATGAATGAAGACTGACAGCATCTGATCTTTAGTTTTGTCCAAATAATATCTGATATAGCTGTCTATGCATGTAATTCCAAGTTGTGAACATCCTTCTCACTGGCAGACTGCAGAGAATGGAAAAAAGAAAGAAGATGACTACACTGATTAAAGGACAACTCATTAACCACCTTGGGTATAAAAGAAGAAATAGTATGAACAGACACTGTGTCTCTGTGGAAAACTAGGAAAGCAGGAATGGCCATGAGAGCCTGAAGTTCAGAGACTATCTTGGCTGAAGTGAGAGCCAAAAGGTGAACACTCTTCCAAGTACAGTGTTGTAAGGAAGCTGAAGAAGCAGGCTCAAAATGAGACAGAGTCAATTTTTCAAGAACAAAGTTGAGGTCCCAAGAATGCGGAATAGACTTCCTGGGATGCCTGATAAAAAAGACACTTTTAAGAAACTGCTTGACCTGAAATCTAGAGGCCGAATAAAGATGGGAGAGCAGACAAGCAGAAATTGTTGACAGATAAGCTTTAACCGAAGAATACGGTAATCCAGCATGGAATGGATCACATAAATAAGACAGAACCAGAGGAACCTCCACAGATAGGGGATCCTGATGGCAAAAGAGGCAGCAGACAGAAAATCGTTTCCATTGGGACAAATTTGATTTCCCAGTAGTGGGTTCCTGTCCTCCTGCAAAACCCAAGGCACATCCTCAGAAAAGAGGTGACTGAAAGGGATCTAAACCCTATTACCTACAGCGTCAGTTTAATAGTGGACAAGTGAGGGTGGATAACAGACCCCTTGTCTTGTGTGACAAGATCCACCCAGTGAGGTAACTTGTGGTGACTGCCCCCAGCCAAGTGAGAAAGAATGGGGAACCAATGCTGTCTGGGCCAAAAGGGAGTCACTAACAAGATTTTGGGAGAGGCCTGCCTGATCTTGTGCAAGACTCGTGGTAAAACAGGAAGGGGAGGAAGCATACAGAAACATTCCCTTCCAAGGAAAAGACAGGGTGTCCACTTTCCAAGCCAGAGGACCCGGACTCTGTAACAGAATATAGGAAGCTGTCTGTTCAAACTGGAGGAAAATGAGGAATGCCCCACCGATGTATAATGTCCAGGAACACATCTCTGTGAAGCACCCATCTGTGTGTTTGTTTGCTGCACCTGCTCAAAGAGTCTACCACTAGATTGTTCTCTGAGGGAATGTAAACTGCCTGAAAAGTCATTAAATACTGGACAGCTAGATATCAGACCTGAAGAGCTAGTCTGCAAAGGAGATAGTACCGTGTAACCCCTTGCATGTACACACACCACATCACTGTAGTATTATCTCTGAAAATTTTGGGGGGCCCAGGATGAAAAAGGAAATTAAAAGCCCGAAGAGCCAGAAGCAAAGCATTCTTCTCCTTTATACTGATGTCATCCAACCTCTGATGAAGAGGCCAGAGACCCTGAATCTTGAGGGGGCCAAAGGAGGCATCCTATCCCCCATCTGAGGTGTCCGTAAAGAACTCTTGAGTCAAGACTGAAGCTTGGAAAGGAAGCCATGGGCTGAGAGAAAGTTGATGAATTTGAAGCTTGAGACAGGGAAGGAAGAGAACTGGGAAGTCCAGGTGGTAGCAATGTTGAAGTCACGCTGACATGAGGTACCACTAAAGCCAGCAGAGAGCAGAGTGGTGTTCAGACTGATGTGCAACGATGGCATTTGGACTGGTGGCAAAGAAGTTTTGTGTGTGTGTGTGTGTGTGTGTGTGTGTGTGTGTGTGTGTGTGTGTGTGTGTGTGTGTGCGTGTGTCTCCATACGTCACCTTTATGCCCTACACCTTGTGCAGAAAGCATATGTGCGATGTGTGATGCCTATAAGTACTAAAGGCTTTGGTATACTGGCCAGATGTTGGGCTATCCTTGGCAGGAGATCCCTTACATTATAAATACTGCAATAGTGATATGGAAGAAAATTTTAAGATCCACTGAATGAATGCAATGGTTCAAATAGGGACTATGTTAATAGCCTGAAGCATCATCATGGCCCATGAAGGAAAAGGATCTCAAATTGGAGGGTGAAGAAGAAAAGTTCCCTTAAAGAAAGAAAGAAAGCCTTAGACACCTTTAAAGAAGCTATAGGTACCTTGTTATATCCTAAGTGAAAATTGGAAATGGCTGTGAAAAACTGAAAGGCTGCCAGCCCAGCTAGATAGAATTTTGTAGATAATTCTATGTCTTCTCTTAAATGTAAGAAATTTGTATTAAATGCTGAACTTCTAAAATGTAACCACATGCACTCTGCTGGAAGAAAGCTGATAAAATAAAGCATGTTATGACTGATCTCAAAGCTCAGAGACAGAATGTCTGGACTAAGGAATCCTTTCTATTGTTTTGAGACCAGAGTTAATTGTTAGATTTTACACGTATAATGTCTTCTGTTGCTGTGGTTTCCTGGCCAGGGGCAAGATCAAAGAACTGTTAAAACTCTGAGTTTCTGTTAGCCTGGGAAATTAAATCAGACATGTCAAGAATGATGTACTCTAAAACGAATCAGCAGTGATGTATTATTAATTTAAGACTTTCTGAGAGAGAGAGAGAGACAGAGAGAGGGAGGATTAGAGCATTTTGGATTTTGTCTGAAAAAAATCCACTAACCAGTACTCTGCCTTTGGTCTGTATGTAAGTAGGATCTTAGACTTTAGTGTTTCTCTTAGAAAGAGATAGAAAATAGTAAGTTTAGTCTAGCCTAGCTATTTTCTATATTTATGTCAGACTATTCTTCAGTATTATTTTAAGCATTTTCCTGTGATCTCTGAACTCATGACTAGCACTGTGTTGAATTGAGGAGTTTTGTCCTGTGTATTTATTATTTATTATTAAATATTTTAAAAATTTTAATTATGTCTGTTTTGTGTAGATAATTTAGGCTCTAGAGTGCACTGCATGTACATAGTGATACTGTACTAAGCCACTCCAATAAGCCTTAAAAGTTCTGGTCACACTATTTGGATAATAATACTGCACTGTAAAATTGGACACCCTTTGGGAAGGGTCTTAGAGTAGCTGATAGGTAGGGGTCCTGGTGGCAGTGAATTCTACCTTATAGTCTGGAGAGAAGGGAGCATAGCTGGGGAACCTGTGCCAGCCATCCCCAGGAGTGTCTGTGTGTTTGTATATAACTCATATCTCAAAGTGTGTGTGTGTGTGTGTGTGTGTGTGTGTGTGTGTGTGTGTGTGTGTGTGTGTGTGTGTGTGTGTGTGTGTGTGTCAGCTACTTGGGTAGGGACAAGAAGCACGGTTGGACAGAGACAGTGTTAGGAGGACTTGGCTTGTGATCCTGCCTAAGGACTCCACACTACAGCTGTGCCAGTAGGGAGTCTTATCGGGGATCTGGAGAGAAAGGGAGAAACCAGCCCCAAACTAACTGTGATCTCTGTGTGCTCTTAAAGGAAATTGTACTTTACTGTGTGTGTACTTGTTATCCTTCCCAATGTGCATGCTCCTCACTGGTGCTAGTGGTGAGGATTGAAGCTCCTTGATTACTGGGCCAGTGCACAGGAGTCACATATTAAATGGTGGCAGTGGTGGGATATCCACACCACCATATTAATTGTTTGTCACATACTAATTGGCTTGTAGTGGTGTAGGGGTGTGGATAGTGAATTCCTGTAGCTTGTGTACAGTGATCTCTAGGGGTGTTTTTGTACTCTTAAATCAGCCATGCAGTGAATATTCAGAGTTCAGATCACAATTGTTTTATTTATTTTGTTAACTTAGTTAGTTAGGGAGAGCAGGTAAGCAAGTCAGCAGTGGAGTATAGAAAGCTGACAAGGAGAAAGTTGGCTGAGATGTGCCAGGTTAAGGTACTGGTGCGTGGAAACCTGACTAAGGCAGACATGATTGCAGCTTTGGTGACAGCTGCATCAGAAAACAGCAATCAGGAGGACGATCAGACTGGCCGTGGAGATGTACAACACTCAGAGAATGGACAGCTCAACCTTTCTGTAGAGGACTTAAAAATCCATCTGGAGCTAAAGAGACTTGAGTTGGAGGCCAGGCATTTGGAAACAGACTCAGCAGAGAGAGTGAGACATCTACAGGTTGAGGAGAATGAGAAACTGCTACGTGTGGAAGCTGAGGAGAAGGAGAGGCAGAGGCAGCATGAAAAGGAGATGCTGACTCTTCATCAGAGTAATGGAGGTAATGGGGAATGGAGTAACTGGACCCCAGAAAAGCAAAAGGTCAGTAAATTTTTTCCACAGTTTACAGAGGAGATTAATTTTGATAGTTTTATTGATATGTTTGAGTGGGTAAGTAAACAGTATGATGTTGACCAAAGGCTTTGGGTATGGTTCCTGACCCCCTTACTCCATGGTAAAACTGTAAATATACTTTCCAAACTGTCACACAACAATTTCTTAAATTATACTGCTGTTAAGAATTGTTTGCTAATTTTTTTTAAGCTAACACCTGAAACTTATAGGAAAAAGTTTTGTGAGCATAGGCACAGGGAGATGAAAGTGTGTGTGAATATGTTGCTGAACTGGGCACTTATTTTCATAGGTGGGTGAGTGGATGTCAGGTCACCACTTTTGAAGGGCTGGCAGACTTTTGGTGAGGGAACAAGCCCTTAGCACTTTGCCTGAGGACATGAGGATCTGGTTAGCTGATAGACAATGTGCTGCTTCAGATGAGTTGGGGAAGAAGGGAGACCTATACCTAGCAAGCAGGGCATCCCTGAACAAGAAAGGAACCCCTAGTACTGCAAATGGGTCTAAAGAAACCCATGGTGGGCAGCCCAGACTGCCCCAACAGAATCTTCCAGTAGTAGGGGAAGCCACTAGTTCAGGTACACATCCAGGACATAGGGTTAAATGTTTTGAATGCAACCAGTGGGGCCATGTGGCATACAGATGTCCACGGAGGCAAGGTGGGGAACAAAAGGTGAGAGAACCAGCAAGTGGGAAAGTCAAAATACCACAAAAACAAACTCCAAAGAAATACAGACACGTTGAATGCTAAAATTTTATTAACTCACAGAGCTTTCAGGTATAAAAAACATTCCTCAGTGTTTATCAGTTGATTAAAACATCACATTTTATACTCTTAATACCACAAGACATAGCCCATAATTAACCAATAAAACGATTAAATAATCAGTTGCCTAACAATTCATTGAATATTCTCTCTTGAGTGATATCACAGGCACATAATATTTATACAATACTTAAAACAACCCAACAGTTCCTATATCCTGTCTAAATATCATTTAATAACAATAATTAAAAACATGCATATTCTGAGTGGGTCGGGAGGGTGGCTTAATGGCTAAGGTGTCTACCTTACAAACACAAGGTGCAGGGTTTCAGTCTCAAAAGGGATAATTGGCTAGGCTTAAAATGGCTCGCAAGGGCAGTTAGCTTAGTACTAGATTATGAACCTATGAATTACCATACACACAAACTAAAAAAAGCATATCTACTAACTTTTTAACTGTTTTTTTTTCCTAAGTACAGGTTTTATGCTAATTGATGTATTCAATCCCGGTGGATATTCAGCATTAAGCCTCAAAATCCATTCCAACTCACACAGTTCCAAAGTATTCTTTAAATCACCTCCTCCTGTTTTTAAACCTTATGTCTATAACACGAAATGTAAATCTATGTTCAATGTCATTGTCCATGATGTGCTTTGACAAAGCACTGCCAGAAATGTGTCTTTTAATTTCCGACTTATGCTCAGTGATCCTCTCTTTAAATTTTCTGTGCTTTTACCTATATAAAACGCCGTGCATTTTATACACTTAGCCATATATATTATATTCATTGTATCAGAAGGAGAAAAACATCTAAAAGTATACTCCCTATTATTTACTGGGGATATAAAATTAGTATCCTTCAAGATATCGGCACAGCACTTACACTTATAGCAAGGAACAATGCCCATGTTTGATGGCACATTTTTTTTAAACACCTACATTACTTGCTATGTCCTTATAACATAACTTCTTCAAATTTCTACTTTTCTTATACCCAAAAGATGACATAGTACCAATAACATTAGTAATTTCTGGTATAGATTTTAAAATGTCCCAACTTTTTCTAATAATACTTCTAATCCCTCCAGTCTTTCAGTTAAATGTAATATACCTCAAGGGTTGGTTGCTCTGTAATCTATTAGTTATCTGTTCATTTTCTGAATAGTACGGCTTAGCACGGTCATTTCTACTAAGCAGAACCTCTGTTTTAGCATTCAGCAACAGGATATTTTCATACCCCTATACCTGAAATTCTAACATCTCTTTCATGTTAGAATTACATAGTTCTTCATCAGTGTTGAGTCTACTGACTCTCAATAGTTGACTATTCACAACACTTGTAAAGGTGAAAGGAGCATGCATGCTAGTCCTATGGACATATCTGTTGGCTTGAACTGGATTCTTATAAATTGAAGTTTTAATCTTTCCATCTTCTTTCGATAATTTAATATCTAAATAATTAATAGTACTTTCAGAATAATTCATTGTGAAATGCAAAAAGTCTGTGCTACTGTTCAGACGTTCAATGAACACAATGAGTTCATCAACATCTCCTGTCCACAACAAAAATACGTTGTCCACAAAACATTTAAAGAAAGATACTTTCTTATTTAACTCACTTACATTATCAAAAATATTATCTTTTTCCCATTCCCCTACAACAATGTTAGCATAAGTATTTGCAATCGATGTACCCATTGCTACTTCTGTTTTCTGGTGATAGTATTGATCCTGGAACATAAAGATGTTATTTTCTAATACTATTTCCAACAACTCACATAATGTTTCAACATCTCTACCTATGGTACATGTATTCACACATAAAAATTGACATACTACATTTATTCCATGTGAATAACAGTGAATAATGACCGTATATCTAAAGTGATAAATAAACATTTATCCAATTTGTATACTTTGTGACCAAGCAAAAAGCTTATACAAAATATCCTTCGTATCTTGTATATAACTTTCTATTTTATTGAGATATTTACTTAATTCATGTTGTAGGTAAATTGATATAGGTTCTGTTATCCAACCACCATGAGAGACTATTGGTCTCATAAGTGGATGGTTTAGACCCTTATGGATTTTAGGTATTCCATATATCACGGGAGTCTTAGGACATGAAATAGTTAAATAATTCTAACGGGATATCTTGATTAACCTGTAGCTCATACAAAATAACAACAGTAGGTTGCCTTCAGACAACAAGGGTACCGAACTACCACAAGAGGTTATATCCTATCATAGTGAATGTCAAAGAGGCCATTGCTAAGAGAGACACAGCCTCTGACATAACAATTGTGAAGCCTGCAATGGTTACAGAGAAGAACTACATGCCTGGGCAGTCTACTCCAGTCAGAGCTTTAGGAGGGACCTCATTCCACATGCCTTTGGCTAGGGTTCACCTTGACTGTGAGGGTGGAAAAGGAAGCCAGCAAGTAGGTGTGTTTGAGGATATCCCTGCAGATGTCCTGACAGGGAATGATTTTGATAAGGCAGTACCATTTGTTTGTGCAGTTCTACCCAGTCAAGCTTGGAGACAAGCATATAGGTCTGCTAACCTGGAGGAAACCCAGACAGACTGCATACTTGCAGCTAGGACTGGTGAGGTGGTTACTTCAAGGAGGGAGCTACTCTGTAGCAGTGAGACTGAAGGTGAGCCACAGCTGCTTGTGGGTATTGATGTTCCCTTGGATAGAATGACTGCAAAGGTAGAGGTGAGTAGCAGTACCTAGCTGATAGTAAGGCACCGCTGTCAGAGGATGCCAGACTTCATGTGGAAGGGGAGTTGGGAGGGGTTACAAAGAGACAGCCTAAGCTGTCAGACCCTACATTGCAAGGCCTGAGGCTGATGGCCAGTGAGGCCCTGGATTCTCAAGGGAAGGGAGAATCTGTATAATGAGACAAAGGGTTACTGTACACAGAGTGGATCCCTGCGGGAGGACTAGAAGGTGAGAGAATACAGCAGTTGGTAGTGCCTAGAGCCTACCATCTGGCACTTCTAGCCATAGCCATGATGTTCCTTTTGTAGGTCATATGGGCATAAAACGTACAAAGAGACGTATTATGCAGAACCTCTATTGGCCTAGAATTTCCAGAGATGTAACTGGGTACTGCAGGATTTGTGAGCAGTGCCAAAAGGTAGGCAAGGCAAGAGACAAGGTGAAAGTACCTTTGATGCCTTTGCCTGTGATTGAGGAGCCATTTTAGAGGGCATTGTGGTGCCTCAAGTTCCACAGGGAAAAAGTATATCCTAGTGGTAGTAGATTATGCTACAAGATACCCTGAAGCAGTGGCTTTGTACTCCATTAAGGCAGAAAAGGTGGCAAATGCTTTGTTAGAGATTTTCAGCAGGTTAGGTTTCCCAAAATAAATATGGGCTTGGCTGACACAGGTGCCAATTTCATGTCAGACATGCTGGGGATGAAGCACCTGAAGACCACCCCTACCATCCCCAGATTAATGGTCTTGTTGAGAGGTTAAACTCTACAATCAAGTCCATGCTACGGGCATTTGCAGACCAGTTAAAGAGGGAATGGGACAAATATTTGCCCCATCCGTTGTTTGCTTATAGACAGGTTCCCCATGAATCCACAGATTTTCACCCTTTGAGTTGTTGTATGGGCATAGAGTGAGGGGAAATCTAGATTTAATGCGTGATGAGTGGGAAGGTGAGTGTGAATCTCACAAGGAGTCTGTTGTGGCATATATCTTAAACCTCAGGGCAAGACTCAGGGAACTCATGGGCTTGGCCCAGGACAACCTGGCAGAAGCCGGACAGCAGAAAAAGGTCTGGTATGACAGGAATGCTCAAGCTAGAGCTGTAGGGCAGCAGGTAATGGTTCTCATTCTTGTCAGACACAACAAGCTGCAAGCAGCTTGGAGGGACCCTGCAAGGTGATAAGAAGGGTAAATGATGTTAACTACATGATGGAGCTGCTAGGCAGGAGCACAAACTGCACCATGTTAACATGATTAAACCTTACCATGACAGGGAGGCCCTTGTGTTGAGTATTTGCAGTGGATTACAGGAGGAGTCTGAGGAATTTCTGGTGACTGATCACCTCAGTGAGGCTAGGACTGACACCTCAGCGGAAAGGGTAGTAATGTCCCAGCAGCTCTCTCCTACCGAGGTTCGAGAAATCCAAGCAGTGTTACAGGAGATTGGGGACATATTCACTGTTAAACCAGGGTGTACCCACCATACAGGACCCCCAAAGGCCTATTAGGCAGGCTCCTTATAGGGTTCCTGAGACAGTCAAACAGTCTGTGAGGCAGGAAATACAGGAAATGTTGGAACTAGGTGTAATTAAAGAGTCCAACAGTCCATGGGCCTCCCCAGTGGTGCTGGTGCCAAAGAAGGATGGTAGCACCAGGTTCTGTGTGGACTACAGGAAATTAAATAGTCACACAGAGTCAGATGCTTACCCCATGCCTAGGACAGATGAGGCCCTAGAGCAGTTGGGTAGGGCTAAGTATCTTACCACCATTGATCTTACCAAGGGTTACTGGCAGGTGCCCTTTTCTCCCAATGCTAGAGAGGTCAGCCTTTGTGACTCCTTTTGGCATATAAGAGTTCACAAAGATGCCCTTTGGGATAAAAAATGCCCCAGCAACTTTCCAGAGGCTGGTAGATCATATCCTAGCAGGAGCAGGAGGGTTTGCCCTTGCTTAACTAGATGATATTGCCAGCTACAGCCATTTCTGGCAAGGGCACCTTCAACATTTCAGGGAGGTGGTGGGCAGACTACAGAGGGCAAGGTTGACCATTAAGCCTAGTAAATATCAGGTGGGTGTGGCAGAGGTCTCCTATCTGGGACATAGAGTGGGGAGTGGTAAAATCAGGCCAAGACCTGCCAAAGTGGAAGCCATTCAGGCGTGGCCTGCACCTGTTACCAAAAAGCAGGTGAGGGTATTCTTAGGGACAGTAGCGTACTACAGAAAGTTCATCCCCAGTTATAGTACCCTAGCTGCTCCCCTCACAGACCTGACAAGAAAAAACAAGCCAGATAAAGTACTGTGGACCACAGCATGTGAGCAGGTATTCCAGAAGCTTTGGGAGGACTCCCTGTGTTAGCCAGTCCAGATTACAGCAAAGAATTTGTTGTGAAGGTGGATGCTTTGAACCATGGGGTAAAGGCTGTACTTAGCCAGATTTCTTCAGAGGGAGAAGAGCACCCAGTGGTTTAGCTCAGTCGTAGGCTCCAACCTAGGGAGGAATGCTATGCAGCTGTAGAAAAAAAATGTCTACCATAGTGTGGGCACTACAGAAACTATCTGTATGGAAGAAAATTTACTGTAGTTACAGATCACAATCCCCTAACATGGTTACACCAAGCCAGCCAGCAAAATGCCAAGTTGCTAAGATGGAGCCTAGGGTTGCAAGCATATATGTCAGTGGAGCACCACAGTGGGGTTAGCAACGCCAATGCAGATGGGCTCTTAAAACAGGGAATGGGGTAAGGTATACTCAGATAGACCTAACTCTCTCAAGCAATGTTTCTCAAGGGACACTTGAAAAACTAGCTTGATTTCTCGGGGGCGGGGGATGT
Source organism: Protopterus annectens (assembly GCF_019279795.1). Taxonomy (NCBI): domain Eukaryota; kingdom Metazoa; phylum Chordata; order Ceratodontiformes; family Protopteridae; genus Protopterus; species Protopterus annectens. The sequence goes on from NC_056745.1 coordinate 609,557,368, forward strand.
GAAAAACTGAAAGGCTGCCAGCCCAGTTAGATAGAATTTTGTAGCTAATTCTATGTCTTCTCTTAAATGTAAGAAAACTGTGTTACATGTTGAACTTCAAAAATGTAACCACGGTGCACTCTGCTGGAAGAAAGCTGATAAAGTAAAGCATTTCATGACTGTTTAATCTCAAAGCTCGGAGACAGAATGTCTGGAATAAGGAATCCATTCTATTGTTTTGAGACCACAGTTAATTGCTAGATTTTACATGTATAATGTCGTTTATTGCTGCAGTTTCTAGGCCAGGTACAAGATCAAAGAACTGTTAAAACTCTGAGTTTCTGTTAGCCTGGGAAATTAAATCAGAAGTGTCAAGAATGATGTAATCTAAAATGAGTCAGCAGTGATGTATTATCAATTTAAGACTTTCTCAGAGGGAGAGGATTAGAGCATTTTGGATTTTGTCTGAAGAACATCCACTCACCTGTACTCTGCCTTTGCTCTGTATGTAAGTAGGATCTTAGACTTTAGTGTTTCTCTTAGAAAGAGAAAGAAAATAGTGGTGACCCCTAACCAGGAAAAAAGCCTAAAGAAGAAGAAGTCTAGCTGTTTTCTATATTTATGTCAGACTATTCTACAGTATTATTTTAAGCATTTTCCTGTGATCTCTGAACTCTTGATTACCACTGTGTTGAACTGAAGAGATTTGTCTTGTGTTTTTATTATTTATTATTAAATATTTTTAAACCTTTCAGCTGTAGTTATTTTGTGTAGAGATAATTTAAGCTCCAGAGTATATTGCATGTATATAATGATACTGTACTAAGCCACTCCAATAAGCCTTAAAAGTTCTGATCATACTATTTGGATAACAATATTGCACAGTAAAATTGGGCACCCTTTGGGAAGGGCCTTAGAGTAGCTGATAAGTAGGGATCCTGGTGGCAGTGATTTCTACCTTATATTCTGGAGAGAAGGGGGCATAGCTGGAGAACTTGTGCCAGCCTTCCCCAGGAGTGTCTGTGTGTTTGCATATAACTCATATCCCACAGTGTGTGTGTCAGCTACTTGGGCAGGGACACAAAACACTGGCTGGACAGAGAGAGTGCTAGGAGGACTTGGCTTGGGACCCAGGCTAAGGACTCCACTCTATAACTGTGCCAATGGGGAGTCTTATTGGGGATCTGGAGAGAAAGGGAGAAACCAGCCCCAGACTGACTGATCTCTGTGTGCTCTTAAGGGAAATTGTACTTTACTGTGTGTATACTTGTTATCCTTCCCAATGTGCATGCCCCTCACTGGTGCTAGTGGTGAGGATTGAGGATCCTTGACTACTGGGTCAGTGCACGGGCATCATAATGGCTGCCAGTTGAACTTTGATTGTTGAAAGACTAGAACCTTTTTGGAATGGTGCAGACCTGAATTCTGGAATAAAGGGGAGGTGAGAAAGAATCCAAATCTTTCTCCATAGCCCAGAAATAAGATATTTTCCATTTACTTTAATGCAACCTTGTAGTGCTAGATTTTTGTAAAGCAAAAAGAATATGAACATTTTCTGTAAACCTGGCAACCCTGACCATCATTAGAACTGGAATAACCATGCAGTTAATTTCAGGGAGTCTGGGTCCAGGACAGGATGCCTGGATGAGAGTTCAGGTCCAGAGTGCGAACCAGAGTCCAGGGTGGACTGAGCAGATGAGACCAAAGATATGGAAACCAGACCTATCAAGGCTAGTATGGGGCAATGAGGATTACCTTGGCCTTTTTGATTTTCTGAATTAATTTTGTAATTAGATGAAACAGAGGGAATACATAAACAAGACCCGGATGCTAACTGTATATCAGAGGACTCCCTGTGGAGGGATCAGGGCAAACTAACTGCTACATTTGTTGGTCAGGTAGGAGGCAAATGGGGCGCAGCAAGGTTGGCTCCAGGAACTGAAAATTTTGTTCACCGCTGAAGTATTGAGGGACCACTCTTGAGGCAAAAAGAATGTGTCGGTTCAATTTGTTGGTTAGTACACTGGTGCGCTGCTATCAGAAAGAGATGAGAAGACATCGCCCATTGCCAAACCCTTATGGCCTCTTGACACAATGGGCAATAACTGGTTCCACCTTGTCTGTTAATGTATCAGACCACTGACATGTTGTCTGTCTGGACTGCAATCACACACACTGAAGAGTCTTGAAATGCCTGCAACACAAAAAGGACTGCTCTCATTTCCAGAACACCGATGTGAAGATTGGTCTCTAAGGGTGTCCATGTATCTCGAACCATCTTCCTCTCAATGTCCCTTCCACCCTAAAAGGGAAGCATTGAGGTAACTACTACCATAGGGGAAAGTGGAAAAAATGGACGACCTGTTGTCAATACTGATGATGTGATTCACCATTTTATGTAGTTTTGCTTACTGAAGTTAACTTGATTGGCATTTTGAGGGGGTGATAACATTCAGACCACTGAACCAAGAAGGTCTATTGCAGAAACCTCATACAGAATCTGGACATAGAACAAGAATGGTAGCCGAAGCCATTAACCCTAGAAGTTTTAGTATTAAGCATGCTGGAGGGGATGAATTGTCTAGCACATATGATGCTACTTAGCAGACTGAATGAATCCTGTGTGAAGGTAAGGTCTGAGTTATGGTGTTTAGGTGCCATATGAGAAATTCTAAATTCTCAGTCAGGAACAAGGTGCTCTTCTGATTGTTTACCATAATCCCCAGAAGGTGTGGTAGTTGGAGTAACAGGTCCCTTAGGAGAACTAGCAGATCCTTGACCTGAGTGATGAGGAGATAATCATCTAAGTATGGGAACATCTGGAACCCTTGCAGTCTGAGGTAGACTGTTAACATACTACCATGCATTTGGTAAGCACATGGAGGAGGGGGCTGTGGTGAGTTCAAAGGGCAAAGCTCTAAACTGAAAATTACTGGCTTCCAGCTGGAAAAAGAAAAATCTCCTAGAGTGTCTGTATATCTTTATGTGGTAACAGGCATCCTGTGGATCGATGGAGCACATTCAGTTATACTTTTTGAGTAGAGGAAAATAAACTGAACCATGATCATCTAGAGTTTTGTCTGTTTCACATATTGGTTTAAAAGACTTTGGATCCAATAATGGCCTTAGGTCCCCTGTCTTTTTTAACTTAAAAGAAACTGCAGTAGACAAAATTGGACTGAGCATCCTCTGTTATTATCCTTAACACCCAAGAATCTGAAATGATGGTCCTCTAGGTTTTAAGGTGTACGGATAGGCAGCCTTGACTGTTTCCAGGGTGCGGTAGATGGAAAACCATTTAGGAGCACTGGAAGGATTTTTCAGAAAAGGGTCTGCAAAATCCTTGCTTTTATGGTTCACTTCTGCCTCTTGAGTGACATCCATTGAAACAACTTCCTCTTCTACTGCAGGGAGTTCTGTCTGAAAAAGCATCCTGGGTAGGACCTTGGAATTTTTGAAATCACATTTTCTTCCCTCCTCTCCAATTCCTGGAAGTTTTTCTGAGGAGTGGAGAAACAGATTCTAATGGCAGAAAGAGTCTTACCATCTTTACTAGCTTTTCATTAGTGTTTCCTTAACTTCTGGGCCAAACAATGTAGTGCCATCAAAAGCAGCATCAATGAAGGATGCCTTAAACCATACTAAAAATGACACAAATGCATCCAGGCTTGGTGGTATAAGGCTATACTGGTACTTGCTGCTCTGGCTGTCACATCAGCTGCATTTGAAAGTAAAAGCAGGGAAACATTCAAACTAGACGATAAGGTAGAAAGTTGAGGTTGCACTGTCTTCTGGATATCTGCTGGCAAATTATCTGAAAGAAAATCGGTAATCCATTTGGTCAATTCTCTTTGGAACCAAATAATATGGGCCATGTGGTTCAGGTCTCTCAGGGAAAAAGGTCACTGAGGCATATGTCTGTTTTCCAAATCTGTCCAAGGTTCTAGACTTCCTGTTGGGGGGGTGGACAGATGAATTCTCCTCTGACAGTTCCTCCTTTGTGGCTGCCACTATGATCATGGCATCCACAGGGGGAACCCTTACTCCAGTGAAGTCTATCTTTCAGTGCCACCAGGATCCTATCAGATTTCTTCAGTATAGGCTCTGCTGTATCAGGCTCCTTCCAGGCTCACTCAGCCACTAGGCAGGTCAGGGCATTGGGGGGAGTTTCCACCCAGGATGTAGAAAGGTCAGTTCCAAAAGCATCCAGGAACATGGATTCTTCCTGGGAAGGCATACCTGTAGACAGACACCCTTTCTGTTTCGCCAATTCTAGAATTTCTCTATAGGAAATGTCTCCAAAAGGGAATCTCTGAGAACCTTCTTCTTCCTTGCCATCCAAGTATTTTGTGATTCTGGTGATGAATCCAAGAGTTTCTATTTGAATGTCTGCTTTCTATATACCTGTCATTGGAGAGTATCTGACAACTGGTCTGAATCAGATTGAGAACTCAGAGAGTATTTCCCCAAAACTTTTGAAGACTGACTGTCCTTGTCGAGGAGAAGGAGCAGATTCTGGAGCAGAATATGTTTGAGGTTGGGTTGGATCAAAAAAGGATGGTGGCATCTCTTCTCTTGAACAAGAGAATACCATATGGAAGGCCTCAAAGGCCATGAAAGAGATAATAGTCAAAGAAGTCTCTCTAAAAGGTGGTATAGAGACAGATCCCAAAGTCCCAACCCACCCCAGCTCCAAGGTTGACATCAGAGCTGAGCTATCAAGATCTGATACTCCAAGTGGAAGGGATGACAATTTCTGAGTCAAACCCTCTCCCCAGACATTATCTCTAAAGTTTCGGCTCTAACTCTTGTTCAATGAGAGACTCAGAGTCAAGAGAGACTGGGATATAGCAGCAGCCAAAGTGGATGACACTATAGGCATCAAAATAGGTGCCCTGGAGATTTCTGGATCCGAGGGATTCAGTTCAGAAGAACAGATCTGTAATGGAGTCGAACAGGAAATGGATCGACAGTGATTTTCCCAACTCTATCAGATGGGAAAGAGCAGACTACCAACTGTATCTGTGTCTGGAGGAATTTCTGAATCATCCTGTTGACGTTGGCTTTGTGTGACTCCTGATAAAATGGGCAGACCTGGAAGAAGAAACTGATGAAGCCCTGGATTTCTGTAGGAGAATGGGGGAATGGAGCCAAGGACTGATTAGATCCATAGTGAAAATCCTGGATAGAAATGGAGAGCAGATCCGAGGCTTTGTATCTGAAGACTTTGGTATTTTTGGTGGTGGGCCCACTGAGACTGTGGGATCCGGGAACTGTTTTCAGGCTTTTTTAATGCCCTTTCCAGGAGTCTTATCTTTAGTGGTCTTCTTCAAGTTTGGAGCTTATCATTTTCTTTTTCCTTCTCTTTCACCCTCAGGATTGATGATGTGGGAGAAACTACTGTAAACTGTTAAGTAGATGGAAGGAGTCCCTTTAAAATTAGTTTTGTCTCTTCTGCTCTGAAAAGGTTTATGGCCAAATGAAGCATAGGCTTCACATTCAGTAGCTATGTCCACCACTCCAAACAATATATGCACAGAGAGTGGGGGTCCTGTGGAGGGATTTTGTGGTCACATTTTCCACATTTCTTAAAACTTTTGTCCAACATTTTAAGAAAGTCCAGACACTCTACAAATCACAGTTAAGAAACAATACCGACTTTACCTGTAAGCACAAAAAGCTAAAACTTAAACTAGGTATAAATAATTCCAGACAATTACAGTAAATGCGATAACTATGACAGGAAAGTTATTAGAATAGGTTGAAAAAAAAACTTTTTTTTAATACTATGAAGGAAAAGAAATTACAGAAGAAAAAGGCCATAATATATGTAAGAAATCAATTCCCAAGTGTATTAGAAAATAGAGAAAGTGAAAATCACTTATCTGCAAACATGATCTTACAGACTTTGTGACCGTTCGGTTGAAGCAAGAAATGAGATCTTGGGTAATTTGGTAGTGGTGAGGGAATTATGGGTATGGGAGGAGTCATAGCCCTGGATCCAAAGCTCTGAAGTTACCAAGGTAAGATCTGAGTTGGATCCAAGTCGCAAAGGTTGAATCAGATAAAAATGGGCAACATCAGACTGGAAGTTTTTTCCTCAAATTGAACTTATCTGCCCAACAAAGGAAAGCACAAGCTGACAGTTGATTCTCAAAGGCCTCACAGGAAAGTATTCTTTATCTGCAGTATAGCTCTGAAGGTCTTTGTGCCAAACTGGTCTTTTAGTCAGCTCAGCACAACTTCCTTGACAGTTGGGGTACATGAAAGGTATCCAGAAGCTTTGGAAGCTGGCTAGTTGTCATATCCTTGGTAGGATATAACGCATATAGCTAAGGCTACTGTAGCAGTAAGGAATATGAATAAACATCCACTGTTGCCTAGGCCAGAAGAGACTCATCACAATCATCTTTAGAGAGTCCTGAATTATCAGAATGACTCTAGTATCAGTGGAAAGGGTGGAAGAGCATACAGGAACATTATTGTCAATGGAAATAAAATGCATCACTTTTCCAGGCCTATTTACATAGAGTCCTGGAGCTAAATTTTGTCAGTTAATTCTTCTGAATGGCAGTAAATAGATCGATTTGAGGTGTCCCCCAAAGCTGTATCAATTCCTTGAAGACTCCCTTATTCAATTTCCATTCATGAGGATCTGCCCTGGTCCTGCTCAGCTTGTCCACTACAAAAGTTTGCACTTAATGAAAGTAAGTTGCATGTAGAGTGAGACTGTGCTAAATAGCTATAGCCCAGGTTACTACTGCTAGCCTGCACAGAGGGTTAGATCAGATCCCATCTGTTTGTTTTTGTACCACATTAAAACACAAACGAGACTAAGAACCAAAATTAAAATAAGGACAGCAATACTTGAAGCAGTAGCACTGTGCCATTTAAAAGCCTTTAATAGAACCATATAAAAAACATTGAATGTTTTCGTCACAAACTGGACTTCATCAGAATGTATAACACAAAACACTTAAATCGCTACATACTTCTGCAAGCAGTCCTATAAGCCATCCCATTGGCCAGCAAATCAGGAATGTAAAGCAGTTACTAAAGGCAATTAAAAATATATAAAAGCCATACAGCACAGCTTCTTAAAATGACTGTGCCCAAGCAGTGCAAAAAGTAAAGACAAGTATGTTAGCAACTTTAAAAACCTTTGAAAGGCATGAATATGACTTGAACATGCAGAAATAAATACAATACACACTCCTCAAAACGTGTGAATACCTAGGACCAAACAGAAACAGTTTGGTTCAAAAAAGAACTTTTTTTTCTGTAAGAAGAGTGGTAACCAGTTCCCTCAGACTGTCTGTATGACAAAGGATAAGTGTCCACATATATGCACAGTAATTAAGAATTCAGAATGCTAAACTGGAAGAAGCAAACATACTCCTACACATGCAGTTTAACATCTTGCTTTTTTTGTCACCATGAGAAGGATTCATATTGAGGACCAACATGTTGCCAGCATGAGACATAGTAGAAATTGCTGCTGGCTCTGCTCTAAGATGACAGAAAATAAAGTTACTAGCCACAGGTACCTTAAACAATTTATCTTCTTTTTAGGTGCTGACATCTGGGTATCATGATGATAACAGGCAACATTCAACAAATCTTCCAGGGATGGCAAATCTTCAAGTACAGAAGGGATGGAAGAGGAATGATGTATGTACATTTGTAGCATATCATAGTATCTCATCACTTTAGGGGGAACAACTATTTGTTCCCATAAAAATACCATTTATCCTGGCTATGGTCTGATTAAAAGAAAATTCCTCCACAGGAGGATAATTAATATTATCCTCAGAATCAGAGAGCTGGGTTTGGGAATCTGTAGGAAAAGAAGTCCTATCTCTGTCAAAAGTCAGAATTATCAGACCTTGTTTCCTTAGGAATTACTTTACAGGGATGCCGATAAGACGCCATTTTCTATATATCAGGATTCACTGCATGTAATGCCCATCTTGCCAAGGTAAGACTTTCATTTCTCTTAATTGCAATTACTTCTTCAGATGATTTTTTGCTTATTTGTTTCTTAACAGGAGTTCCTGTGGAAAAATGACTCAGAAGGGATGTCCACCGGTCTAATGGATACTTGCCAGGGAAGGATCTCCTGGAGTATCTCCCAGACCAAGAGAAGATGATTGTCCATATCAGACACTGGAACAGCCAAAGAGGATCTAGCTGACCCCTGGTTCATCAGCCAAGTGCTCAGGGATTCTGCCTCAGCTCTTGAGAACAGAAGCCATGATATACCTGGTTTGGTTGAGCACTTCATTTTCTATGGATGTCTATTCTGAAAAGACCCATGGTCCCGATGGTTCTCCCCAGACTGCTGGTTTCTTTGCTGATATAAGTTTCACCTGAACGGAACTGCAGCAGACTCTTCTGAGTCCTAGTGAAGGTGCACTGTGGCACCTTAAAACAAAAACCTATAGCAGTGAGAGGTTTACAGTCTTTCTCACACTCCTGCAAACAAATGTTATGTACTTACCATAACAAAGCATCTATGCTGTGTTGTCCATTTTCATTCTTCCTCAACTGATGGGTCTCGGATTCAAGTCGCCCACTTTTACTAAATTCACAGATCCAACTCTCAAGCTCCTCCCTTACCCATAATGTCCCACTAACCTAATATACCTCAGATCAAATTTAATATCTCAAGTAACAATGCATTGCATTATGCAGAATCAACTGAGAAGAAACAGCAGAGATAAAACAGGAACTTAAACAAGGAACACTAAGTTCCCAAGAAATATTCCTCAGGACTCCTCCAGAAAGAAAGGGAAGGGAGCTAGGAAGGCAAGAAGTTGAGGAAGAACAAAAATGGACAACAAAGATGCATCATTAAGGTGCCTACTTAATTTTTGTAACTGATGTTGTTATTTGCATTAATTCCTCAACTGATGGGATGTACTCCCCAGCTAAAGGAACCTTAGGTGGTTCTCATGGAAGGATATTTCAGAGTACTGCAGAGCAAAAAGCAGCTCTTTTCCTAGAAATTAAATCTAATTTGTAATGCACAATAAAGGTATGAGCAATGGACCAAGTGGAAGCTGCACAAATGTCACCTATCTAAGCTCTTGACCAAAAATCTAAACAGCTTGTCACAGACCTCTATGAATGTGCTCTTGTCAGCTTAGGCAAAGACAAATCTCTCTGTTTATAGACAAAGGTTATGCAGTCAGTCAACCATTTAGCTAAAGTCACTTTGGAAACTTCCATGCTCAGTCTGAAAAGGACAGAAACAAGCGGTCAGATTTTCTGGAATCTTTGGTTCAATGAAGATAAAAACAAAGTTGCCTGTGTACATCCAAAAGATGCAGCATGTATTCACCTTTACTGGGAAATTTTGGGAAGAAAACTGGGAGGTTAATGACCTGACTAATGTCAGACTCAGAAGCCACCTCTGGTAAAAAGGATAGGTTAAGTAAGTAAAGACACCCTACCCTTATGAAAGATCAAGTATAGAGACTTGGAAGAAAGGCCCTGGACTTCAGTTACTTGTCTAGATGATGTAATGGCAAATAAGAAAATGTCTTCCAGGACAAAAAAATTAGGTCTGATGTGGTGGAAAGTTCAAATGGACTTTGAGTCAAACTTTGAAGTAAGTCAGATAAGTCCATTGGAAGAGTAGGGTCCTTGACTGTGGGCCTAAGTAAAAAGGTGCCTTTCAGGAAGGCTTTGCACAACTTAGAAGAAGCCAAAGAAGAGTGATTTTTGCCAGAATGAAAATTAGAAATGGCGGCCAGCTGGACTTTTGATAGTAGGGAAACTAGCCTCCTCTTTGAAGAGGGATGTTTAAAAATCTAGGACTATAGAGACTGGGGCGGAAAAATGATCCAATTCTCTCTTAAGGGCCCAAAGAGAAAATCTCTTCCCTTTACTTCTGTAAACCTTTCTAGTAGAAGCCTTTTGAGAGGACAAGAGGATAAGCCAGACTAGGGGGGAAAGACTGGGCTGTCTAGCCATCACTGAAACTGGAGAAACCATACAGTTAACTTGAGGTGTGTTATGTCCAGATGAGCTAGTCTGTTGGATGAGACAGGAGGTATGGACTGGGGACCAGTATCCAGTGTAGATACAGAAGATGATGCCACAAGAAGGAAAATCAGATTTGATGAGGCCAAAAAGGTGCAATGAGGACAACTGTGCTCTTCATCTGGCAAGTTTTATGCAGGAATTTGGGGATTAGAGGTAACAGGATATAAGCATAGAGGAGACCAGAGGGCCAACTGTGAACTAGAGTATCTCTTGGTGACTCTCCCAGAGGGGGGACCAGGGCAAAGAACCTGCTGCACTTGAAGCAAAGAGATTGCAGTATGGCTGGCCCCATCAATGAAAAATTCTCTCTGCCACTTTGAAATTGAAAAAAACACCCAGGAGGCATCAGACTGGACCTGCTTAGTTTGTCTGAAGGCAGAATGTTTTTCTCCGGTACATGTGCTACAATGAGAAAGCAACCGAAAGAGGTCACCCACTGCCACATTCTCATTGCTTTGTGACAAACAAGATACCACCTGGTCCTCTCCCCCTTTTGTTGATGTACTAGACCACAGACATATTGTCCAGACTGCAATCATCCCAAAGAGGAGAGCACACTGAAAGGCCTGCAACACCAGAAGGATGGCTCTCATCTCCGACACTGATATACGAACTGGCCTCTTTTGGGACCACATAACTTGGACTCTCCTTACCAAGAAATGCCCCCCAACCCACCCCAGATGAAAGGTGTCTGTGTTTACTGTGGCTACCAGTAGAGGTAAAACAAATGGATGGCCTTGAGAAACCTCATTTGAACAGATTCCACCCAAGAAGGAGCTCCTTGCAAACCTGTGTAATCCTGACTACTAGAGTGTAAAAGGGTTGTTGACGAATACACCACAAGTCCCCTATAGAATCCACATATGAAATCTGGTCAATGGAACTAGAGCTATCACTACTGCAGCCGACCCTTAGGCTTGCAAGACTAGTCGTGCTGGAAGAGAGGAATGTGAGATTACTTTCCTTACCTGCAATCTGAGGGTTTGTACTCTTCATGGAGGAAGAGAAGATATCTGATTGAGTGTGTCTAGACAAGGTTCTGTGTAGGAGTGAGTTCTGACTTCTTGTAGTTGACTGAGATGCCCGAATGATGACACAAGTGCAGCAAGTAGTCCCTTGCTTGTAGAAGTAGATACCTAGCCAGAGCAGTTAGGAGCCAGTCTTCTACATAAGGACAAACTCAGAATCCTAGCAGTTTTAGGTGAACTGCTACCACCGCTATGCATTTGGTGAACACCATGAGGGCTGTGGTGAGGCCAAAGGGCAGTTCTCTGAACTGATAATGACCGTCTCCCATCCAATAGCTCATATATCTTCTGGAGCACCTGTTCATTTTGATGTGATAGTATGCATCATATCTATCGAGCACATCCAATTATTGTTTCGTAGGTGGGGCAAATGGACTGAACTGTGATCATCCAGAACTTTGAATATTTCATGTAATGGATTAATTTGCTGAGATCCGGAATGGATCTCAAGTCCCCTGTCTTTTTGGCACTAAAAAGAATCTTGAATAAATTCTGGATTCTATGTGGTCTGGTTGGACTTCTTGGATGACTTTTTATTAGCAGCTTTCTTATTTCCAGAGCTGCTGCCTCCCTCTGACTGGGCAGAACATCAGGAATTTTCCTCACTTTTATGGGGGAAATTTGGGAAAATAGTATGCAATAATCTCTGGATATGATCATCTGCACCCAAGAATGAGTTGTGATGGACACCCAGGCTTTTAGGGGTAGCGACAAGTGCCCCCCTAACTGCCTATATAGAAAAGCAGCTGGGTAAACTTTTAGAAGCACTGACAGGGTTTATCCATGAAGGAATCCCTGAAACCCTGGTTCTGTGGGCCACCTCTGCCTCAAGGACAGCATCTTCCTTTAGAGTTCACCCCTCTGCTTCTGGGAGAACCATCCCCTCATGAGTCTTAGAAAGGACATCTGCACTTACAAAACCACAGTTTTCCTATCTCTTCGTTGATTCCATGAAAAGGGTCTCTGAGGAGTAGAAAAATGGATCCCAATGATATACAGGGTCTTTCCTTCTTGCTCATTTCTGGAGAGTGTTTCCTTTTTGGGCCGAACAGAGAAGATCCAGCAAAAGATACACTGATGAACAAAGACTTGAAGGGCTCAACAAAATCATGCAAGCGCATCCAGGCATGTCTCCTGATGGCTATATGCCTGAACCCGCCACCCTTGAGGTACCCTCTGCAGTGTGGGAAATCAGCCTCATGGCCACATTAAATATTAACTGAAGGGTGACCAGTTATGAAGAAATCTTACTCTGGTTCTCCACAGACGTGGACCCAGAAAGAGATCTGGAGAGCTCTTTTGTCAATTCCATTTGCAACCTTGTAAATGTACCAAATAATTCAGCTGCACAATACAAAGGTCACTGAGGTGTAGATGTGCTTTCCAAATCTGTCCAAAACCCTAGACTACCTGTTAAGGGGATGTACAGATGAGCTCTGCTCAGCAAGTTCTTTCTTTGTGGCTGCTGCTACATCCATGGCATCTACTGGGACCCCCTTGCTGCAGTGTGTTCTGTCTTTTTTTTTTTGGGGGGGGGCTAAAAATCTATTAAGTCACTTGGGGATAGGCTCCACAGTATCCAGCTCCTTCCATGCATGGTGTGAGACCAGGTCTATCAGCTGATTAGCCAGGGGGGGTCACCCAAGACATAGCTGAGCCAGACCTGAAAGCCTCCAGAAAATTTGAATCTTACTGGGAAGAGGAGTTGGAAGACCATCCACCTTACTGCTTTAGAAGTTCCAGTATTTCTCCAAAGGAGACATCCTCATGTAGAGATTTCGTAGACCCTTCTCCCTCATCAAACTCAGTGCCCTCACTGAAAGATTACTGAGGGGAATCTACGTGTCTCCTTTGACACATCCTCTTCCTAGGGACCTTAACAGTGGGATTGTCTGTTGAGGTACTGGAAGTGACAGACCAGTCCCAACGGACTGATATAGAAGTGAGAGGCTCAGAGCTCATACTCAATGATGGAACAAAAACAGGATCTGAGGTGGCCAAGGATTTCCTCTCACATGTCAGACAGAAAGCCCTCTCCATTATCTCAAAGGCACAGGGGGTAGAAGAAACTTTAGTCGGCAGCACCGCGGCCAAAGACCCCTGTGCTGACAAACCATGAATTCCCTCTGATCCCTCTATTGAGAAGGGAGTCAAATCCAAACTGTCCATCACTGAAGTACCTAAAGGCAAGGATGGCTCTGATAACTTCTGAGTGACCCCAACCCCCCCCCCCCGAGCCAGTGCCAAAGCTTCGGCTCCAAGAATCCTCCTGCTCCAAAATCATCAGAGCCGAGTGACTCAGGAACATGGTCAGAATTGAAGAACAACCTATCTTTGGATCCAATAAGGATATCCCCAAGGATCTCAGATCCAAGGGCATCAAAACCACAGGACAAATTGAAGAAGGAGATATCAAAACAGGATCAGTGGAGGGCAGGCTCAGGTGTCTGAAGGGAGACAGATGGGATTACCCAAATTGTGATCTGAGCTCTGAGGAACTTCCTCATCATCTTATCCACCTCTGCTTCAGACAAGCTCCTGGATGACCTAAGGGAGGAGCTGGTAGATGGTGGCCTGGAATGTCTCTTCAGACAGAACAGCTCCAGTGATAAACGTGGTAATCAGATCCAAGGTGATCTAGGCTTCAAGGATGTAGAATCCGAGGGTGTTGAATCTGACATTTTTGAAATTTTTGCAGATGCAGATGAATGGTCCAGAGACTTCTTTTTAGGGTCCTTATCCTTTGCAGCCACTTCAGGCTTCTCTTTTCTGGCCCTCTTGGAGGGGGGTTTGACCCCCAGTAGCTAGAGAAGATGAAAAATGGGGAAGAAGACCCCTTAACACTAATTTATTTCTCCAGGCACTACCCCAGTAGCTAGAGAAGATGAAAAATAGGGAAGAAGACCCCTTAACACTAATTTATTTCTCCAGTCACTAACAGCTTTGGAATTAAAACCGGTACAGATAAAATAATCAGTTTCTAAATGGGCAGTGCCCAAACCGCAAACACATTCCCTGTGGGCATACGAATTGGGAATCATATAGCCATTTTAAGGAGATTAAGAAGTTTTTTTTCAAAATAGCTACAGAAAAGATTTTTTTTAGCTACAGGACAGAAAGTACCAACAATGGTACTAAGAAATACCCTCTAGAGGGTAGGAAAAGGAAGACTATAAGGAAATAAGAGTACCAACAATGGTACTCAGAACAGTACCCAGACTACAAGAGGGTAGGAAAAAGAACTTCACAGACAGAACCCGAAAACTACAGAGAAAGTAAAGGAGGGGATGAAAGAAAGTTAAAAGTAACTTAAAAGAGGAAAACTTACAAGCTTGAAATAGTGAAAAAAAAAAACACCTGAAAGCATGAGAGAAGGCAATCCGCATCTGAGTGATATAGCGCTAAACGAGATCTGAGGTATATTAGTTTAGTGGGTCATTATAGGTAAGGAAGGAGGTCGAAAGTTGGATCCATGAATCTAGTAAAAGCGGCCGAGCTGGATCTGAGGTTGGATCCGAGACCCATCAGTTGAGGAATGAATGAAAATGACATCAGATCTTTTTTTATCCTCGGGAACAAAGTTTGGTGCCGCTGAGGGAGATATTAACAAATTATGTCTTCAAATTTTCTGTTAAATGAACAAGGCATAGCCAGGTGTAATGGCAAATAGTGATGCCAGTGGCCACTGCCTCTACTTCACTATCTATTGCTATTATGTGCCAAACATTTACTAAGGTTAGAAATCAAGGAGACTGTAACTGCATAAAAAGCAAGTTTAGACATGTGATTGACAACATTTCCAGTGTCTTACCTATTGTGGTACCTATAGGATGCTCCCTGGCCTTGTATAAAGTAGTACTGAAATTGTGGACAATAAGGAGATTATGGAAGAGGAAAACAACTGGAAAGGGTTCTTAGCCACCGTTGAGGAGGGGGGACAGACAGCTCTACCTCACACTGATGCATTTATACAAAATATATTCAAAAACAATTGATAAAATGTCTGCTGCAGGAAGAACTTCTATAGCCGACGCAACATGGCTTCCATTTTTCCCACAGTACAAATACTGCACTTCTAATCTATACAGATACTGTCAATAAAGCTAGAGATACTGGTAAACTAGTCTCCTCCTTATTTCTAGACTTGTCTAAAACCTTTGACAGTTTGTCACAGCAAATTTCTAGTTCAAATGTCATCAGGTCCCTTTCAGCTCACCCTGCTCTGGTTCAAAAGCAAACTATACTTTAGGTATCAGTCAGTAAAATTGCACTCTATCCTCTTTCCATACCTCCCAGTCACCATTGGTGTACCACAAGGCTCTATCCCTGGACTCCTCTTTAGCAATCTCATCAACACCCTTCACACATCAGGTCTCCCTAATACAGTATGCAGATGACACCAAACTCATTTGCACAATTGACAACATGGCACATCTCCAAAAAATTACTCAGGAAGCTTTAACAGCAACTGAAACATGGATTTGTAACTCACAAGTCATGCTCAGCCCTAAAAGAAAAACTCATCAAAAACTAGGGATGCTTTATAGGGCCAAAAACTTTCTCACTGATGCAACTAAAGCTTCACTTGCCACTACTTAGCTCCTCCCGAAACTTCTTTAGGGTGTTCCCATCCTTACTAACCTTCAGGCATCCCAAAAATCACAGCTTGAAAAAAGCTACAACAAAGTTGCCAAATATGTAGCAAATACCTCTTTTAGAACCTATCAATGCAGTGCACTAAGCAACCCCATCACCTAAGATATACAAAGCTTCTTGCCACCTATAAAATTATCCAGAAGCCATCTACTTGTTCAGCACTAAATAACATTCTACACAACTTTGCTCCTAGTTGGTCATTATGATCCAGTGGTGAAAAACTCCTGTGTGTTCACAAATCTATCGAATCTGCTGGGCACTGTCTGTACTCATACCATGTTGCTAAGGCATGGAACACCTTATCTCTATCCATCAGGTTAATACCCTCCCCTTCCCACCTTCAAAAAGAAGCTGTCTCTGTTCTTGCTCAACACCAGTGTAAACTATATCCATAAATGTGAATAAATGTCTGTTTGTACCTTACATCTTCTTACTGTCCCTTCTTCACTCACTTTCTTCCTTATATCAATTTATCTCCCGTCTTTCTGTCTAAATATATCATGAGCTTGCTTTTCTCTCACTTTTTATTGCAATTCCTTGTTTGTATTATACTGACTTACGTTTAATTTCTCCATAAACTGGCTAAACTTTCTCTGTTCAATCACTGTCATATAACTTGTTTCTATTCTTAACCAATGCTTCATATTATGTTTAGTTTGGTATAATTATTTAAACTGTAGCTGTTTTTATTTTTGGTATTATTTTAAAGACTGTGAAATGTATTGTTGTTAAAAGGTTCTGTAATACTTTGGAGCTTTTCTCCCTAGTCTTCCACTGAAAATGGGCTTCGACCCAGTCAGATTTTCCTGGTAATCAAATGTCAGTCAATCAATCAATCAATCAATAAATATTGGAGTACTGCCTTCATTATTTTCATACAGTCAATATCGACCATATGGAGTGACTAAGGAAAAATGCAACCGATCTGGTTCAATAGAAAGACCTAATGGATGAAGGACTCTAGGAGTCTAGCCTACCCAGCTCACTCTCAGCTGCATGATAAAAATTGTTATGCCTAGAAAGCCTGACTCACAAACTTCAACATTGACAACTAGTATGGAAACACCAGACTGATGTGTAGAAGACTGGCTGATATGCCTCATTTACTTAACAGTCCAGGAAAAGCATCCTTGAAAGACCGAAACCTTCCAAGATCCTCATGTCTGTTTTGAGTTTTGTCCTTACTTTTAGTTGTTTGAAACTTCTGAACATGCTCCTTAAAGAAGATTCATCTAGGAATTATGAAGAGGTACCAGTTCCTTTAGAATGAGCTTGCTTTTCCATCTCTCAGTGTATGCTTATCAAAATTTCTACAAATTTCAAAGCACAGTTCAAATGCACAGCTCTCAATCAAAAATAAATAAATAAATAAAACTCCATCCTGTTCTGAGGGAGAACCTTCTGACTGCAAAACTTGTATTTCTTAAATCTAGAGTGCTACATGGCGACTAATGCCAGCTCAGTAAGCCACAAGGCAGCAATCACAGAGAGCAATGAAGCAATACAGCAGAAAAAAGAAAGAAGTGGGAACAGGTGTATAGGCACAGTAAAATCTGTGGCCTACACGTACATGTTTTTTTTACAGAAAAGGTTATGAAGGAGTAACATCTGAGTTGAAAGCAGTGCCAGGACTGGAAAATGAGCGAAGAAAAAAAGGTTTAAAACAAAATGCAAAACTGGAAAGTTTGACACCATTTCTATGTGAGCTTGATAAGTAGCAATGGATATCTAGAGAGTACTGGGAGCAAGGTACATTAGGGGCAAAGGGGAGAAGGTGAAGCCTTGGAAAGTTTTCCATACCATGATGACTTAGGCCTGTAGTCAAGGTCCAAGGGTTTGATGAAGATGGACAGGATAATCCTAGAGGTTTTATTAACATCCCTAGATTGGGCATCAACCACATCATGTCCACATTTGATACTCTGCGTACTAATTCTGTCAGCTATTTGAGTTGAGTCAAATATTTTTCTTTTACACTTACATTTAGACACCTTGTTGTGTTCTCAATTTGCAAGAAAACTTCACTCTGATACTTTGTCAAACAGGCCAGGTAATTAGTACTCAAGGTTTAAGATAAGCAAAACTTCCTCACCTTATATGTCTATTATTCTGCTGTCCTTATCACTATATAAGATATGAACTGCTGCTAGCCTTTTATATCCTTTAGATTTGTTAGGTCAAAAACAAAAAAAAATTTGAGTTTTTTTTGTATGGAAAATTATTATGCAGGATTTATAAAATCTGTTTGGTGTCCTTGGAAAAGATGGCGGAGAGTCTGGCATTTATGAAAGTGCCTCATCCTCAACAGCTACAATTACAGGTGGATTTGACAAGGAAATAAGGAACTCGGGGTTCAGTTAAGAAAACATGTCTCTTTGTAGAAAGAGGCAATTCTTTAAACTCACCCACCTCCAATTACAGATTTAACAAAGGAAATATATTTAGAAGAATCTGAAAAAAAGAGAATTGTCAACCTCAGTATGTGCACTTAAACCAAAGGAAAAGGTGAGCTGATTTTCTCAGGTCAAAGTATTCCTCATCTTCTTCCTCTGAATTGAAAGATAAAGGGCCAGATTCAGGAAGCCTCCGTGTAAGAGTTATAACTCTTACACGGAGGCTGCAGTTAAACGGTGTGATGTCAGCATGTCATGCATATGCATGAGGTGCATGAGGCATGCTGAATCACACTGTAACTCTTACACGCTCCGTGTAAGACAGAAGAAGCGTGTCCGTTGGCTAAGCCCTGCAAGCGGACACGCCCCCGGAAGTCTATAATGGCTGAAAGTAAACAGCCACGAGAAAGGCCATGGAAATGTGATAAAACACACTACACAACACATGCCCCCACAGACCAGCAATGTAAAGAGTGAACAGATGTTATAAAATGAAAATAAAAACTGTTTTATTTTTTTTAAACCCCGTAAATGTTTGCTACTGTGTGTGCTCGTGTGCGCGGGTGTGCTACTAGCGCAACTGCAGTTAGCAGTCAGTGGAAAAGGATATAAGAACTAAATATGCAAAGTAAGTCAAGAAGTAATAGCATAGCGGTAGAGTTGTCGGCTCGAGAGCAGGCAGGCAAGGTTCGAGCCCACACAACAACCTTTTTTTTTGTAAATAAGCACTAAAAAGGCCCCTGACAGTATTGTACAAATGTAAAAGTATTTCCTTTTGTAAAATGGAATGAAATGGAGCAAATATTTCCAAGTAATACAATAATAAAAATCTTTAGAAATGTACTGATAGCTAAACTGCAGTGAGACAGAGTGCCCGTAGCTAAGTAGTGTTTCACAAACTGCAAACTGCTTGCCCGTAGCTAAGGACTGGTTTAACAGGCTCAAACTGTGTGCAACTAGCTGTGCTTAGTTTAACATGTGTGTTACTAGCCAATTAAGGTGTAACCCAGCGCACACCGTTTGCGCGATGCGCCCACAAGCTAACCGGCGGTGCGCATGCGTGAGCTCCGCGCAAACAAGCGCAGACCAGGTTTTAAAGTGCTTAAAAGTGCTTTTGGCATGTTTGATTGACAGGTCCTGAAGTCAATTCTAGACAGTCATAAAATTTAAAATTCAGTGGTCAGATTAGAACCCAGGATACCATGCACTAGAGTTAAGGTACTAAACGCCTCAAAACCGAGGCGAAATCCTTCAAAGTCCCCGGGCCTGTGGAAAATACAGCCCAGACCGCAGAATCCTTTATAAACGCATTCTATGAACACCTTCAGGAATGCATGGATCATGCAATCCCAAATAAAACCAAGACCCAATCTTCCAAAGGCAGACGTCCTGTCTGGTGGACCCCAGCCATAAACAAACTATACAATAGAAGGAGGAAGCTACTACATGATAGAGCAAAATCCCAAAAAGGGAAGGCATCTCTGATCAGTTTTAGCAAAAAACTACGGGCACTCATAAAATCGTCTAAGGCCAGCTTCGAGAGAAAAATTGCACAGGACACTAAGGATAATCACAAGGCTTTTTTTAGTTATGTTAGGAACCTGGGTGGGAATTCCCAGATATGCTCAGAATTAGTCCAATATGACAAAAAATACACAGAGCCCACAGACATTGCCAACATCCTAGCTGACAGGTTCAGTGCAAACTTCTCCCCCCTCCCACCAAAGGGCAAATATCTATCCCAACAGAGTGCTGCCCCTGACATCTCAGATGCTCAGATAAGAGCCGCCTCTCCAAAGCAAAAACACAGCATCAATGGGACCAGATGGTGTCCCGGCTCGTCCTACATGAACTCCAAGAAGAGCTAAACCCAAACATAAAACTACTGTTCAATCTTAGCCTTACTACAGGATATGCACCCAAAGAGTGGCGTACAGCAACAGTGGTCCCTCTCCACAAAGGTGGTGCCTCAACGGATCCTGGAAACTATTGCCCCATAAGCCTGACTAGCTTGGTCTGCAAAGCTATGGAAAGTATCATCATGGACCTCATAAATAAAGATATTGGGGACCTACAGACACTGGATCCTACCCAGTTTGGCTTTGTTAAGGGCAGATCCTGCCTCTTAAACCTGGTTGATTTCTTTGAAACAGTCACCAAGGCCATTGACGAGGGGAAGGTGGTCCACACAGCCTACCTGGACCTCGCAAAAGCCTTCGATACAATACCCCACTCGGGCATTATAGATAAGCTCACCAGCTTAAATATAAACCCCTATGTCACTAGATGGGTTGCAAACTGGCTCAAGGACAGAACCCACATGGTTAGAATTGCTGGAGCCATGTCAGACTCCAAACCAGTTACAAGTGGCATCCCACAAGGCTCAGTCCTGGGACCTCTCTTGTTCGGTATATATTTCTCGGTGGTACAGGCCAACACAGAAGGACTGTGGCTGACCAAGTTCGCAGATGACTGCAAACTGGGTGCCATAATCAACTCTCCAGCCGACACAAGCATCCTCCAAAAGGGCCTCATAGAAACAGACAACTGGTGCCAGAGCCATGGCCACAAGCTAAACGCCAAAAGTGTATAGTCATCCCCTTTGGCAAAAACAAAGTGCCCACAAATTACCACATAGGTGGTAATCCATTAAGTACAGAAGAAGTCATTAGGGACCTGGGGACCCAAGTTGATAGCAATCTCTCATTTGACAACCACGTGGCCAAAGTGGTTAGAAAAACATTTTATATAGCCCACCTAATCATGAAGGGATTCACATCTAGATCAGGGGAGGTCATCGTACCTCTTTACTCATCCCTCATCAGGCCCATAATTGAGTACAATGCCCCTTTTGGGATGTACCTTACCAGACACCTACAGCAACTGGAAAGACCCCAAAGTACCTCACCAAGAGGATCAAAGGGCTCAAACAGATGCCATATGCTGCCTGGTTAAAGAAACTCCAGCTCTACTCAGTGGCATACCGCCTGCTCAGAGGCGATCTGTGCCTGACGTATAAAGCCATGTCCAACCCAGAATTAATGGACATGCTGCACCTCAGAAAATCCAAATCCCATCGAGCTACGCTCGAGAGACTTGAACCTCAGCACTGAAATAAATAGGACATGCTGGAGGGACAGATTCATAACCCAGAGGCTCCCTTCACTCTGGAATAAAATCCCAGTCCAGGTTAGGCAGAGTCCCACATTGACTCTCTTCAAGAGGAATCTTGATGAGTGGATGGGAGATCATAGGTTTACCCCGGCTATCACTTCTGTGTCACTGTTAGACAGAGGCACAGTATACTAACCTCAAAAAACGCATAGCAAAATTAATTTAAAATGGGTGGCGAAAGCCAAACACACTCTGGCTAGGCTTATAAATGCCCTATGGCAGATAGCCTAGTATGAACCTATGAACCTATGAACCTATAAACCACTAAGCCATGACAGCAGTACTTAGAAATGCAGAAATAGCATATATATAGGATGTAAGTCAAAATGGAGCATGATAAAGCAGTTTCTGTGAAGTAGATACAATTCTAAACCGGCCAATCATAGAAATGTGTGGGAAAATAGGCATATATAAGCCCCATAGGCAGGAATACACAGCATAAACGATTGTAGAATAGACCTGCAGGCAGAATGAGTGAAGTAGGGGAGGGACGTTGCTTTCGAGCACAGCGGTGGGGCGTTGAGGAGTCCAGATACATGGTCTGGCTCCTAGTTCACCATCATGAGGCCCAACTCATGCAGGGCCAGGTCTCATGGGGAGCGTACAGGGCAGAGGCATGGGACCAGTTGGCTCATGATCTGACCAGTGCTACTGGCATTCCACGCACTGGTGAGCAGGTCCGTCACCACCATGCGGACCTGAAGCGACGTAAGTAAGACCAGTTGACCCAATGGATCCAGGAGGCCCGGGATATGCCCAACGCCCCACTACTGAGTAAGTTACATTTTACTTATGTATGTAAGGAATTCAACTAGCCGATACCAAGGAGATGTGTATTCCAATATTACTTGTTTTGTATTACAGCTGCAGGTGTCCGCTCTGCGAATCAAATGGCACATGACCGCAGGCTGGTGCGGCTGCGCCACCATGCAGGTTAGTAACCCCACCTAGTACTTGTAAATAAATATTATAGTGTCGCACGTAGCAGAACACTGCAGTGTATTGATTAAAAGTAATAGAATGTGCAAGCAGCAAGTAAAAGTCTGCAGGTATGGCTGCAACAAGTTCATCAGTATGCAAGTGAAACTGGAAATATAAGTGATAGAAATAAATAGTGCTGTAATACAGATGTCCCACCATTAATTAAATGTAGTATAACCTGCAGTAGTCTCAAGAGTACAGCTTCAGAATCTGAGGTAATCACATGTGAGATATATCCCCTGTTGAAATGCTGAATCATGACAGAAGTGAGGCTGCTGGAAAGTGTTGGAATCCCCACAGGTCTAATATGTGAACAAAGCCTAGAAGTACCAACCTGAACAGTGAAATTGCAGGATGTGTGAGAGTGACAGAAAGGGTCATGTATCAATGAATAACGTAGTAATAACACCTGAATATATAAGCTGCAGTGTGGTTCTACAGAACTAAATGCATGTGGGAATTAAAACTTAACATCCCAAACTGATTTCAGTGTGTCTGACTCTTGAATGTTCAGGCCAAAATCTGTATATGGTGATCACAGTCAGCAATTTGCAGATAGAATGAATGATTGTCTGACATACTAAACATCCATAGTTGTCCCCTGCCCTGTCATCAAAGTGTAGCAGGATGATGTATCTGATCAAATTCAAAATAACTAGGATAGTGATGTATCTGTAACAGGTCTAGCATGACAGTCAAGTAAGAATCATTTGGAAAGTATCACCCACAAGTTAATTGTGTTTCTATTACAAATGTATATCGATGTATAATTTATGAATGTGTCATCATTTTCTCTCTCCACCCCACCCTATAATTGCAAATTAAAAAAAACACTAAATATTGGTATGTGAACATTTCATTAACCATGGACATTTGCCCTGTTTCAAAAATATATGCATGTCTGTTGTTGCATGTGCCCTGGTCATACCTGCAATCCTGCAAACCTGATGGCCTGTTGCCAGCAATCAACCCTGCATGTTGTTCGATTGTGTATTTCTGTTCAAATAATGCATGTGATATTGATATGCCCGTTGTTCAATGGTGTTAATATCTGGGTGTTTGTTTAATGGGAATACAAATGCATGCTGTTACAACTAATTTGAATGGAATAATATGCCACTAACCCAAACTAACATAACATACACACAAACCTAGAACGCTTGGGAAGGCAGGTCCCAGCGGACCCACCTCTCCCACCTCAGCTGGCGAGTGCACCTGGCACTAGTGCCCAGGCCGGACCCTCCTCCGGTGGCCCTGTGCCACCTTCGGGTGGAAGCGCTGCAGGGGATGGGGCCCGTCCCCCCTCTGCAAGCGTGGCCGGAGGAGCACATCCACTCACCCTCCAAGGTGTCCGGTCTGTGGTGCGAAGGGAGATCCAAGACTCTGTTCTTGGGCCCCTACGCCAGCTTGAGACCCGGGTGGCACAGCTTACGGGCTTGCCTGTTGTCCCGCCTGCACAGCCCCCAGCACAGCCCCTTCCTGGGCTGTGAAGGAACAGTGGCAACTGCCTATGGGTGGGGATATCAGTTCCACTGTTGCCATCTGTGGGCTCATGTGCTTTGGATACCCCAACCTCCGTCCCCGTCAATTGTGTAACCCCCCCACATGTGTCATACACTGCCCCTGTATGCGTCTTGTCTATCTTGTCTGTTAACCTACCCAACCTACCTCCCCAGCTATACCGACTACCTCACCTGACATACCACTCTCACCTGATAAAAAAACAAAAAAAGGGCACTCTGTACCCACAAAAAATTACGCCCCATACATAGCTGTCCATGTTGCACACATGTCCGCTGGACATCGAAACTGTTAATTACAATTGGCTGTACAACAGGTATTAATGTTGTCCTGACACCTCTCTCAGGGGTGGAAGGTTCCAAATGTCACACCAAATTGCATACAAATGCACAGCTGTTGCTGAGAAAGACATGGGCAGCTATGGGTCTCACCTACATCCTTCCTGCAAATACCAAGCTTGTTTCCCTACTGTCTTACCCTCTTTGTGACCCCTTTTTCACCACTTTCCTGTCACCCCTTTTTCTTTTCTTTCAAAGAAAATAGCACGTGTGTCAGCGCTTGTGTCTGGAGCTCACCGCTAGTGCGCATGCGTGAGCTCCGCGCAAACGAGCACAGACCTGGTTTTAAATGCTTAAAAGTGCCTTTGGCTCTTTTGATTGACAGGTCCTGTACTCATTTCGAAAGAAAAATAAATTCCCACTGTCAGTCTCGAACCCAGGACCCTGGTAACACTACTCTGTATGACCTACCACTAAGCCATGACTCTCATACAAGAACATAGTGCTAAAATAAATATAACATGTAATAGTAGGAATCAATATAAAGGTAATATAGGATGTGTACTACCCAAAGCATGTCAGGTAGATTTTAATGCCTGAATTACTGGATTCCCACACTAGTTTAGTGTTCACGGAAACAGCCCTGCTAATTGTTAGCTTGTACATAATAATGTAAGGTAATGTTCATATATGAAAGTATTATATGTACACAGATATATATATATATATATATATATATATATATATATATATATATATAAATATATTAATACATGTGAAATATAGTGGTAGGTGTCAGTATTCACACACACTCACTACAGGAAACAGTGAAAATAAATGCTGCAACCACAATCTACAACACAGCCTGACTCCTGTGAGACTTAATAAACCTTTTAACCGCATAAAGGTGCCTTCAGCACTTTGATTGACAGGTCCTATACTCAGTTTGAAAGAAAAAAATTCCTACTGTCAGTCTCAAACCCAGGACCTTGGTAACATTAGTCTGTATGACCTACCACTAAGCCATGACTCTCATACAAGAACATAGTGCTAAAATAAATATGACATGTAATAGTAGGAATCAATATAAAGGTAATATAGGATGTGTACTACCCAAAGCATGTCAGGTAGATTTGTAATGCCCGAATGACTGGATTCCCATACTAGTTCAGTGTTAACAGTAACAGCCCTGCTAATTGTTAGCTTGTACATAATAATGTAAGGTAATGTACATATATGAAAGTATGTATATGTACACATACATACATATATATATATATATATATATATATATATATATATATATATTAATACATATGAAATATAGTGGTAGGTGTCAGTATCCATACACACTCACTACAGGAAACAGTGAAGATAAATGCAGCAACCAGAATCTGCAACACAGCCTGACTCATGTGAGACCTAATAACCCCTTTAACTGCTTAAAGGTGCCTCCAGCACTTTGATTGATAGGCCCTATACTCAATTTGAAAGCAAAATATAAGCATACTAGTAGGCCCTACCACAAGACCATTGTAACACTAGTCTGTATGACCTACCAGTAAGCCATGACTCTCATACAGGAATATAGTGCTAAATAAGTGGAACATGTAATAGTAGGAATGAAGATAAAGGCAATATAGTATGTGTACTACCCAAAGCATGTCAGGCAGACTTTTACTGTCCCAATTACTGGATTCCCATACTAGTGTAGTGTTAACAGAAACAGCCCTGCTAATTGTTAGCTTGTACCCAATAATGTCAGGTAATGTACATATATGAAAGTATGTATATGTACACATATATATATATATATATATATATATATATATATATATATATATATATAGCAATACATATGAAATATAGTCGTAGGTGTCAGTATGCATACACACTCACTACAGGGAACAGGCGAGAGAAATGCAGCAACCTGAATTTACAACACAGCATGAAGCATGAGAGACGTACTAACCTTCACACTCACAGAACACTGTCAACAGCATACCAGCATGGTCCACGCCCTTACAATCTGAAAGGGCAATGCCTATCTCACATACCCTTTTATAGCACTGTCCTGAAATCACAGTGAGACATGCAATCAGTACACAACTGGCTGCATGCAATTAGCAAATGCTGCCTTACAATTGGTGCAGAGGCCATCACATGGACCTATGCAGATACCTACAAAAGCAGCCAGTACCCACACTCCACACATGCAATAAATTCATTGCACAAAACCTACAGAGAAAGAGAGAGAGAGACAGAGAGAGAAATAAAAGAAATATGAAGACAGCCAGCAGCAAAACCAGCAGCAGCAGCAGCAAACAGCAAGCAGCACCACTGACACAGCAACAGCTGCCACAAACACAGGTAATGCAAAGTAGCAGGTTAATACTGTGTGTACTGTGACACCTCCAAATGTATCATAGTTCACTATCTATAGGTATGTCCATGAGATAGGTTGTGTGTACATAGTCCTGAAATATATACATATGTAATATTGCTGTACATGTTGCCCATACTTAAAACTTCCATAGCTTAGAACACAAGGCCAGTTGTGCATATGATGCAGTAGTTCCCAGGGTCAGTAGAGGTTCCTCCTCATTGGTGTGGGACCACTGTGTATGTATGGCACTGTTCAGGTACATATCCTGTAGTATGGCCAGGGATTAATATCAGTCTGTAATGTGGTGCTATGTCCTCCAGGGGTGAACGTAGCACACATCCAGGGATACCATTTTGTAACAGTGATGCTATGTGTTCTGCAATGTTGAGGGTGGCCCTCACCTGGACATGTGAGAGGATAGGGAGGTTACAGTCATCTGTGATAACTAATTCCACTTGTGTAGGAGAATGGTGGTACCTGCACCTAAACTGTCTGCAACAATGTTGCCAATATCTGTGCATTTGGTGAATGTGAAGCATCTTAACACTGCTGACCACAGATGCCTTGCCTTCATGTGAATCTGCCCTGTGCTGCAGTAGCCTCCTGCTATTGTTATACAATGTGCCTGTATCTGTAGTCCACTGGACAGGATAAATAAGTGGTGTGCATACGGTCTGGGTTAGATATGTGTGTGCACAGTACATGCACTATGTGGGATGTCTGTGGTAAGCTTTTGCAAAGGGGCCAGCAGTGTGTGTTGTGGCTTCCACTGGCCCAGTGGGCTGCATGGATAGCATCACAGTCCTAACTAGTGAATAACCGTGTAATTACATGCATACATAGCAAGGTAGTGTACTGTGCTTGTGGTGTTGTTGGGATATGTATATCCAGGCTGAGTAATGTGTGTCCACATCACAGGGTTGGATGGCAACACACATACAGTATGTAGGGATGAACACCCAGAGTGTTTCAGACGTGTTGCCTGTGCAGAAATATCTGGCCATTACCTGTGCATCCCCCACAACACACACACACATGCAACATATGGCAGAAGTACTATAGCAGTACACATAGGTTCATAGGTGCATACTAGGCTATTTGCCCTAGGGCATTGATAAGCCTAGTAGAATGTGTTTGTCTTTCGCCACCCAATTAAAATTTATGCTGCTATGCCCTTGTCCGAGGTTAGTATACTGTGCCTCTGTCTAATAGTGACATAGAAGTGATACCCGGGGTACAACTATGATCTCCATCCACTCATCCAGATTCCTATGGAAGAGAGTCAATGAGGGACTCTGCCTAACCTGTAGTGTGAGTTTATTACAGAGTGAAGTGAGCCTCTGGGTTAGGAATATGCCCCTCCAGCATGTCCTATCTATGTCAGTGCTGAGGTTCAGGTCTCCTGAGCGTGTGGCTGTATGGGACTTTGATTTCCTGAGGTGCAGCATGTTCCTTACTTCTGGGTTGGACATGGCTGTATATGGCAGGCACAGATTGCCTCTGAACAGGCAGTATGCCACTGAGTCCAGCTGGATTTCCTTTAACTGGGCAGCATATGGCATCTGTTTGAGCCCTTTGATCCTCTTGATGAGTTACTGTTGGGCTTTACCAGTTGCTGTAGGTGTCTGGTTAGGTACATCCCAAAAGGTGCATTGTACCCAATTATAGGCCTGATGATGGATGAGTAAAGAGGCACAATGATGAGTAAAGAGGCACAATGATGAAATGTCTATAATGGTGCAGGAAGGTGTGTCTGGGTCCGCCATTGGTCAGCCAATTGACAGTACACAGCTGTCAACCCCTTCAATGCGCACAGTCATCCTGCCGTTACATCCTTTGTCACCATTGTCCCTAGGTGATGGACAGTATGCAGTGGGCATAGATCAGGGTAATGTGGTACCTGTGGTACATGCATCCCCACAAAGCAGCCATGAGCAGGGTCCTCCAATGGTACCACGCAGACAGTCGCCCATGGGTTCTTGTGGGGGCATCCATGGCCGTACTGCCTCTGGCCGACGTGCCCAAGGAGGTATGCCAACCTCCACTATGTTTCGGACTGTTATGCAGGCACAGGCACGTATGGAAAGGTACACCAGACAGGGTCTGAGGGAGCTGAGAGCATGTCGCACAGCCATGACAGACGGCATGCGTGACGTTGCGAATGCTATCCGTAACTTCACAGATGTTGTTGACAGACGTTGTGGGGACATACAACAGCTGCTCCACAACCAGATGTCCATGGGCCAGGGCGATGGTGTGCGTTTGCGATGTCGACGTGGCCATATGGCAGCAACAGCACCAGCTGGCAGTGGCCGCGGATGACAACAGGCCCACTCACGCACCTCAAGTGCCAGCACCAGCCCCAGCAATGATGGGTCTGTGCTGTCATCAGGACGCCCCAGGAGACTACGAGCACGTGGCTCTGGACAGAAATGTGTCCAGTCAACACCCCCCCCGCTTCCGATGACAATACCCAGTCTGGGTTAGTACCGGATACGGTCCGTAGCACCCCTGCCAGGCACAGGTACCGTGTCCGTGCCCACAGACACTGATCTGGATGACCTGACAGGTGCAGTCTGTGGCTGTCCACAAAACCCTGTACATGGCAGCCATTATGTGGGACTGTGTGCGTGCTTACACACATGCAGAAATTTAACACCTAGGGCAAACACATACACACACACACACTGCACCAACACCGGTCCACCCTGTACTGCTGCCCCTCACAAACACACATACACACACATGTCAATTGGTGTTACCAGTGGCTGGCTTGGGCATACCTAACCCACACCCTGTGCATATGATGACACTGTGCCACCTCCTGCATACTACAACATTGGTGCAGGAAAAGGTAAACACGTTGCTGATGCACAGGGTGACTACATAGATGTGTATAAGTAGTAACATGTTGGTAACTGTTCACTGTTCCACTATGATTGTGTGTATATCCCAGCAGTCCTGCTGCAGTAACTGTATGAATGTCCTGAATTGTTATCTGCACCCATACTACTTACCAAAGTGTACCAGCTGCACACCATCACATGCTACCATTGACTATGGGAATGTGCATCATGTGCTGTTATGTAGATTCAGCTATATGTATCCGTTCTGTCACACATGCATTTACACACATCCTGCTACCCCTACACATGCACACGCTCACCTGCCATTCCCATTATTTATTACCCTACATGAGTAGCTGTAGATACATGACAGGTACACATTTGAAAAGTGCACTATGTGGATTACTACCGATTTCCTCCTCTCTACCTGTACTCACAGGGTGCAGGCAACCTCATTAGTTTAAAAGTGTAATGTGCATCAGGTACTGTGGTACCCTGATTGCCACATCAAACATGTTTTCCATACGGAAATGCACACACAGAAACATCCCACATCCACACACTTGCCACATTCAGGCTTCAAAACACTATCTAGGTATATTCTGGTACATGTGCGTGTTACAGTAGCATGTAACACTATACTGAGTACTGGCAGTTGTCTGTTGTCATGTTGTTTGTATAGAGTAAAAGGATTGTTCGTTTATCCTACTTTGTTTTGTGGACATTACTTGAAGAAGTGTTACCTTACATGTGTTATTGGTACCAACACCTTCTCTGTTGTTGTTTTGTTTGTATAGGGTGCTGTCAACATCACTGTTTGTTAAGGGAAATGTGCACCCTGCAGTGCATAGCCCCATTTGGCAAAAGCCACATCCCACCCCCACCATTGTGCACACACACTAACCCCACCCACAGTAAAACACATACTTTCCATTTGCAAGATTCAAACCCCTACCTAACTGTGTTATGACACTAGAGGCA
This sequence comes from Protopterus annectens, assembly GCF_019279795.1. Lineage (NCBI taxonomy): Eukaryota > Metazoa > Chordata > Ceratodontiformes > Protopteridae > Protopterus > Protopterus annectens. Next base: position 609,587,641 of record NC_056745.1, read on the forward strand.
GACACATTAGCAGAGTGTGCTATTTGCATTAGTGGGAGACATCCTTTCTAATGCTGTACTTAGAGGGTGCTGACATCATCTGTGTTTAGGAAGAGGGATGTGCACCCTGTAGTGTGTTCTCCCAGTTGGCAAAAGGCACTTTTCCCTCACAGCATTATGCACACACACAAACCCCACTCATACTAACACACATACATTCCCTTTGCAGGATTCAAACCCCTACCTAACTATGTTATGACACCGGAGAAAGACGCATTAGCAGAGCACGCTATACGAATTACTAGAGAACTTTAATTCAGGTAATATAGTTATAGAGTGCTGACATCATCAGTGTTTCAAAAGGGGAATCTGCATCCTGTAGTGTACTGTCACAGTTGCTAATAGGGGCATTTCCCACACACACACATCAATGTGTTTGAGGTTTGCATATGTGGGGGATCCAGTACTCCAGTGTGATTAGTATATGGTTCGATTGCAACAATGAGGGATATACTTCAAGTGGTGAGCATTTTGTACTCATGTTTGTGATGATCAGGTCTAGTATATCTGCCCCTCTTGTGGGAAAGTTGATTACCTGTTCCATAGCTAAAGAGTGTCTGAACTATGGGAACCCTAGAGCTTGGGTATTGTGGCTTGAGTAATGTTCACAGTCTATGTTTGGGTAGCTGACGTCACCCAGTATGATGGTGTTTGCAGAGAAATCTATACTCTCCTGTGTGAGCATGAAGGCTGTGTGGGAGTCCTGAGTTTGAGAGGGTGCTGTAAGAGCTCCTCTGTGTCTCTTTCCATGTGGTCCAGGGAGGTATGTCTCAGGTTGTTCACACCAGCATGGACAATGACTGCCTCATACTTGTACTTGCTGTGGAGTGACCTGTGTGCCTGTGTTATGTGGCACATTCTATCACCCGACAGGTAGCTAAATGTGACCCTCCCCTTGCTCAGTCTGGAGGGCGGGACGTCAGTCAACAGCTCATGTCAAGCATGTTCACACCCCTCATAAATGATGTGGAAACCTTCAAAGCCCCCAGGCCTGTTGAAAATATGGACCAGACTGCAGATACCTGTATAAAGGCATTCTATGGACACATTCAGGAATGCATGGATCATGCAATCACATATGAAAGCAAGACCCACTCCTCCAAAGGCAGACGTCCTGTGTGCTGGACACCAGCCATAAACAAACTATACAATAGAAGGATGAAGCCACTACATGATACAACAAACTCCCAAAATGTGAAGGCATCACTGATGAGTATTAGAAGACAACTACAGGCACTCATAAGATTGTCTAAGGCCATCTTTGAGAGAAGATTCCACAAGACACTGAGGATAATCACAAGGCTTTCTGTAGTTATGTTAGGAACCTGGGTGGTAATACCCAGATATGCTCAGAGGTAATCCAAGATGTCACACGAAATACAAAACACACAGACATTGCCATCATCCTAGTGGACAGGTTCACTGCTACCTTCTCCCCCCCACCACACCAAAAGGGCAAATATGTCTCCCAGAAGAGTGCTGCACCCCCTGACATCACAGATGCTCAGGTAAGAGCTGCCCTCTCCAAAGCAATAAACACTGCATCAATGGGACCAGACAGTGTCCCAGGCTGTGTCCTACATGAACCACAAGAAGAGCTACACCCAGACATAACACTACTGTTCAATCCCAGCCTTACTACACGATATGTGGCCAAAGAGTGGCGTACAGCAACAGTGGTCCCTCTACATTCAGGTGGTGCCTTAACGGATCCTGGACACTATTCGCCCCATATGTCTGAATAGCATGGTCTGCAAAGCTATGGCAAGGATCATCATGAACCTCACATATATAGATATTGGGGACCTACAGACATGTCACCATACACAGTTTGGCTTTGTTAATGGCAGATCCTGCCTCTCAAACCTGTTTGATTTCTTTGAAACAGTCACCAAGGCCACTGTCAAGGGAAGGTGGTCTACACAGCCTACCTGGACCTTGCATAAGCCTTTGATACAATACCCCACATGTGCATTCTAGGGAAGCTCACCAGTGTACATATTAACCCCTATGTCACTATGGATATTGCACAGTGGCTCAAGGGCAGAACACACATGGTTAGAATTGCTGGAGCCATGTCAGCCTCAAACCAGTTACAAGTGGTGTCCCACAAGGCTCAGCCCTGGGAGCTGTCATGTTCATTATATATTTATCAGAGGTACAGTCCAACATGGAAGTACTGTGGCTGAGCAAGTCGCAGATGACTGCAAACCGGACGCCATAATCAACTCTCCACCTAACACATGCATCCTCCAAAAGGGCCCCTTGCAAACACACGACTTGCGCCATAGCCATGGCCTCAAGGTGAATACCAAAAAGCGTATAGTCATCCCCTTTGTCAAACACAAAGTGACCACAAAGTACCACATATGTGTTAATCCATTAAGTGCAGACGAAGGAATTATGGACCTTGGGGTACACAGGTTGATAGCATTCTACCATTTGACAACAACATGGACAAAGTGGTTAGGAAAACATTTTATATGGGCCACATCATCATGATGGGATTCACATGTAGATCAGGGGAGGACATTGTGCCTCTTTACTCATCCCTCATCATGCCCATAATTGACTACAATGACCCTGTCGGCATGCACCTTACCAGACACCTGCAGCAACTGGAAAGACCACATACGTACCTCGACAAGAGGATCAAAGGGCTCAAACAGATGCCACATACTGACTGGTTAAAGAAACAGCAGCTCTACTCAGTGGCATACTGCCTCTTCATAGGCAATCTGTGCCTGACATATAAAGCCATGTCAAACCCTGACTTAATGGCCATGCTGCACCTCAGAATATCCAGATACCATCAGGATACACGCTGGAAAGACTTGAACCTCAGGAGTGATATACATAGGACATGCTGGAGGAGCACATTCATAACTCAGAGGCTCCCTTCATTCTGGAATATTATCCCAATAGAGGTTAGGCAGAGTCACTCAGTGACTATCTTCAAGAGTGATATTAATGACTGGATGTGACATTGTAGGTTTACCCTGGGTATCACTTATGTGTCACTGTTAGACAGAGGCACAGTATACTAACCTTGGAAAAGGGCATAGCAAGATAGATTTACAATGCATGGTGAAAGCCACACACATTCTGGCTAGGTGTATAAATGCCCTGGGCAGATATCCTTGTATGAACCTATGGACCTATGTATCTTGTTCACCATTGGCCCTATGTGCTGTTAATCACCAATGCAATCTCAATACTATGGTAGCATGTGCAAAGGTCAGTTGTCAGTCACCTCTATGGTACAGTTGTGGAATATGTGAGTCATGTAGTAATGTCACAGCTGCCACATGTACACAGTCAACCCTATCCCCTACCCATGGATGTACAACACATGTATGAGATGGAAACACATGGCCAAACTGTGGACTAAGCACTCTGAACCCAGTACTGGCATAACCTGTCAGGTGGCATGAAATACTACAGTGACTGCAATACCAGTCTGATGTGGACCTACACTGACAGCAATACAAGCATGGAAACACACCGGGCCATTCGTGGAGCCTAAGGATAGCATCCTGCATGACTGGCAGACACCTCTGCAGCTGGCACGCAGGCATACGTTAGGCCTGCACACAGCACGCATAACACATAGCACACAAATCCTGTGTGCCAAACAAGCACAGTCTGTACAGCTATACAACACTACTGCTGCAGTTGTGTTAGGTACTTTATTGTCCAGTACAGTGAGGACATGCTCACCAGCCTGGACAAGGTGGAGGTCACAGTGATATGCTCATGGGGCACTATGGTCCACCACATAACACAAGCATACAGGTCAGTCAGATGCATGGACACATATGACTCAGTCATTGTCCATGCCACCACAGCTGATGTGTGATGTCCCTCACTGGGATACATGATAGGGAGCATGGAAGGGATCACTGAGCAAGTGACACAGGCTGGTAGAACCCTGACCTTGGTTGGCATCAGACCCTCACCAGGGATGCTGACATATTACTGAATGCTAATGAATTACTGTAGCTACAACACCCTAGCTGAACGGTTCTTAACATGCGGTCACTGCATTGCTATGGAACAACGTCTTACCACTCCCACAACAGGTGAAAACATGCAGCACCTGTTCATCAACAACATGTAGACTATATGCCCCAGACCAGGTGTGTATCCCTCACTACTAGGCTGATAGCATCTACATCTCACACTGTATATACACATCCCACATGCAGCACCTGCACAGAAGACCACAGTCATAATGTTACCCTGTGCAAATACCATGTATTCACATGTGGCAGGCATCACACATGGTAACTATTGAAGGTCACAGGTACATATGTGTATTTGGCACACACATACATCATGTGTGCATTGCCATAACTGGTTTAATCAATGTCATGCATTATTGTGAGAGACAACCCGCACACATGGGCATTCTGTGTGGGCAAAACACACGTGACATGTCTGTAATCAAAAGCCATAAATAATTGTGATATCGTTTAGAAAGGGGTATGTGCATCCTGTAGTGTGTTTTCCCAGTTGCCAAAAGGGATATTTCTTTCATACACACTTACCCCCCCTTCACACACACTTGCCACTTGCTGGATTCAAACCCCTACCTAACTATGTTATGACACTAGAGACGGACGCATTAGCAGAGCATGCTATTCGCATTACTGGGGGATTTCTTTTCCCCTGATATACTTATAGGGTGCTGACATCATTGGTGTTTAGAAAGGGGAATGGGCATCCTGTGGTGTGTTTCACAGTTGCCAAAAAGGATGTTCCTTTCATACACACTTACCCCCCTTCATACACACTTGCCACTTGCTGGATTCAAACCCCTACCTAACTATGTTATGACACTAGAGACGGACGCATTAGCAGAGCGCTATTCGCATTACTGGGGGATTTCTTTTCCCCTGATATACTTATAGGGTGCTGACATCATTGGTGTTTAGAAAGGGGAATGGGCATCCTGTGGTGTGTTTCACAGTTGCCAAAAAGGATGTTCCTTTCATACACACTTACACTTACCCCCCTTCATACACACTTGCCACTTGCTGGATTCAAACCCCTACCTAACTATGTTATGACACTAGAGACGGACGCATTAGCAGAGCGCTATTCGCATTACTGGGGGATTTCTTTTCCCCTGATATACTTATAGGGTGCTGACATCATTGGTGTTTAGAAAGGGGAATGGGCATCCTGTGGTGTGTTTCACAGTTGCCAAAAAGGATGTTCCTTTCATACACACTTACCCCCCTTCATACACACTTGCCACTTGCTGGATTCAAACCCCTACCTAACTATGTTATGACACTAGAGACGGACGCATTAGCAGAGCGTGCTATTCGGATTACTGGGAGATTTCTTTTCTCCTGATATACTTATAGGGTGCTGACATCATCAGAGTTTAGAAAGGGGAATGAGCATCCTGTGGTGTGTTTTCACAGTTGCCAAAAGGGATGTTCCTTTCATACACACTTACACACACACTTGCCACTTGCTGGATTCAAACCCCTACCTAACTATGTTATGACACTAGAGACGGACGCATTAGCAGAGCACGCTATTCGGATTACTGGGAGATTTCTTTTCTCCTGATATACTTATAGGGTGCTGACATCATCAGAGTTTAGAAAGGGGAATGAGCATCCTGTGGTGTGTTTTCACAGTTGCCAAAAGGGATGTTCCTTTCATACACACTTACACACCTTCACACACACTTGCTGGATTCAAACCCCTACCTAACTATGTTATGACACTAGAGACGGACGCATTAGCAGAGCACGCTATTCGGATTACTGGGAGATTTCTTTTCTCCTGATATACTTATAGGGTGCTGACATGATCAGTGTCTAGAAAGGGGAATGAGCATCCTCTGGTGTGTTTTCACAGTTGCTAAGAGGAACATTTGGACTAAGTGTGTGAGCATGCCCAGTTCAGCCTTCCCATGGCATGTTGTGTGAAAGATGTCTCATTTATCTAAGTGTGTGAGCATGCCCAGTGTGAGCTTTCCATATGTTGAACTCTGCAGCCCATCACATTTGTGGATGAGTGTGACCTTCAACAAATATCTCCAGTTTATGGTTGTGTGTTCTGTGCCATGTTGTGTAGTTACTGTCCAAATGCTTTTGTGTGAACACAACAGGGATTATACTGTGCCTGCAGGTTTTGCATGGGATACTTTGCACACAATTGTCAACATCCGTTCATACTGACCTAACACTGTAGTACTGTATAGTGTAGTGGTTCAGTACTTTCACTGTGGTGGTCAGTATCCTGGGCTTTAGTCCTATCACTGCTTTACATTTCCATAGTGTGCACAACAGCCTGGTTAGGGTCCAGTTGTGCACATCTGCACAAAGCGGTGCCTCTACGGACCCTGGTAATTACCACCCCATAAGCTTAACAAGTCTAGTCTGCAAAGCTATGGAGAGGATCATAATGGAGCTCATAAACAAAGATATAGGGGACATGCAGACATTGGACCCATCCCAGTTTGGCTTGGTCAAGGGCAGATCATGCCTTTTGAACTTGGTCGACTTCTTCAAAACAGTCACTAAGGCCATTGCTGAGGGAAGGGCAGTCCATACAGCCTACCTTGACCTTGCAAAGGCTTTCGACACAATACCCCACTCGGGTATTGTAGAAGGACCTACCAACCTAAATGTAAACCCATATGTCACAAGATGGGTTGCAAACTGGCTTAAGGACAGGACCCACAGGGTTAGAGTTGCTGGCGCTATGTCAGACTCCAAGCTGGTCACAAGTGGTGTCCCACAGGGCTCAGTCCTTGGCCCCTATTGTTCGTCATCTACTTCTCAGAGGTACAGGCCAACATGGGAGGACTTTGGCTGACAAGGTTTGCAGATGACTGCAAACTGGGCGCCATAGTGGACAGTGCATCAGACACGGATATCCTTCAGAAGGGACTCACGGACACTGATAGCTGGTGCCAGAGCCATGGCCTGACGTTAAATGCCAAAACATGTATAGTCATACCCTGCGGGAAAAGCAAGGTAACCCCAAGCTACCATATAGGTGGCAATCCTGTAAGCACAGAGGAGGTTATCATGGACCTGGGGACCCAGGTTGACAGTGGCCTTTCTCCTGACACTCACGTTGCTAACGTGGCTAGAAAGACCTTCTACATTGCCCACCTGATCAGGAAGGGATTCACATCCAGATCTAGTGGGGTCATTGTTCCCCTGTACTCTTCACTTATCAGACCAATGATCGAGTACAATGCCCCATTCTGGATGTATCTCACCTGACATCTGCAGCAATTGGAGAGACCCCAAAAGTCCCCCACCAAAAGGATAAAGGGTCTCCAACATCTGTCATATGCTGCCAGATTGAAGACACTCCAGCTCTATTCAGTCACATACCGTCTGCTCAGAGGTGACATGTGCCTGACATGCAAGGCCATGTCCAACCAGGAAGTAATGGACATGCTCCACCTCAAAATCGCCAAATCCACCAGAACCACTAGGGCAAGTGACTTAAACCTTAGCAGGGATATAAGTAGGACATATTGGAGGGATAGATTTATCACTCAGAGACTCCCTATGCTGTGGAATACAATCCCGGTCCATGTGAGGCAGAGCACCTCACTGGCTCTGTTCAAGGGGAATCTTTACCTGTGGATGGGAGATCATAGGTGTACCCTGGGGACCGTCTCTGTGCCACTGCTGGACAGAGGCATGACAAACTAATGGGCACAGTATTGTTTCCATATAAGGGGTGGCGTACGCCACAAAACTCTGGGCTGGGCTTATAACTGCCTTAGGGCAGATAGCCTAGTATAAACCTATGAACCTATCTGACCATGTTGCATTATGTTCGGATATGAACTACTTACAACAGCCTCATCCAACATCAGTAGTGTATTCCACAACATAGGTGTACATTGGCAAACACTACCGATGTGCCCTAGGCCATTTCTAATGCTAGTCAGAGAGTGTGTTTGTCCTTCGACACATTGTAAGTGTAGTTTGCCATGACATATGTCTTGTGTAGTATACTGTGCCTCTGTCTACCTGTGACATAACATTGATACCCAGGGTAAACCTACCGTCTCCCATCCACTCATTAAGATTCCTGTTGAGGAGAATCAATGAGTGACTCTATGGATAACCTGTACTGGTAGTTTACTCATGCGTGGGGTGGCTTCTGTGTTATGGATAATGCAGTACAGCTTGTCCTATGTATGTCAGTGCTGGGGTTCAGGTCCCTCATGTGCATAGCTCACTGCCATTCAGATTGTACAAGGTGCAGCATGTTCATTGATTCCAGCTTGGACATGGCTTTCTACATCAGGCACAGCTTGCGTCTGGGTGGCCAGCATGGCAGTGTGTGGAGTTGCACTCTGTTTAATCAGGCAACACATTACATGTGTTCAAGCTCTTTGATACTCCTGGTGAGGTACTGTTGTGGACTTTACAGTTGATGGAGGTGTCTGCTGAGGTACACCCACAGGGGCTGTTGTGGTCATTTGTAACGCTGATGAAGGATAACTGCAGAACCACAATGACCTCCCCTTATCTAGATGTCATAACCTTCATGATTAGGTTGGTATATGGATTGTTTCTGTTAACACTACAGCCACATGTTTGTCCTATGCAGGATATCTATCCCCTTGTGTACCCAGGTCCGTCATTACATGTGATGTATGTAATGGGTTAACACCTATGTGGTAATTGGTGGTCACTTACTGTATATCCACAGAGGTTGACTATACAGTTGTCTCCATTTCACATGCTGACATGGCTATGGTTGTCTGTTTCTATGTGGCCCTTTTGTGGGATGCTTGTGTCAGCTGGAGTGTCAGATATGTTAGGCGGTTTGTAGTCCTCTGCAAACATGTTCAGGCACAGTCCTTACATGTTGGCCTGTACCTATGGGGCATATATACCAGACGGGAAAGGTCCCAGGACCAAGCTTTGTGGGATACCTGTTATATGTGGTTTGTAGTCTGACATGGCTACAGCATGTCTGGCCATGTCAGTTCTGTCGTTGGTCTGGTTTGCAACCCCTCTAGTGACATTGGGGTGTATATTTAAGCTGGTGAGCATATCTATATTGCACACGTAGGGTATTGTATGGAAGGCTTTGCAAGGTCCAGCTACACTGTGTGGACCACATTGCCCTCATCAGTGACCTCAATCACTGTTTCAACTGAGTCACACATGTTTAGGGGCGGGGTCTGCACTTCATAAACCCACACTGGCTAGGGTCGGGTGTCAATAGATCCCCAATATCGTTATGTCTGCGGTACATGCTGATCCTTACCATAGCTGTGCAGACCAAGCTTCTCAGGAATCTGTGGTGGTTGTTTTTAGTATCCATTCAGGCGACACCTTTCTTGAGAACACCCACTGTTGTTGTACACTGCTCTTTGGGTACATATCCTGTGGTAAGGCTGACATAATGTCAGGGAGGCAGCGATCTGCTGGGAAAGATATTTGGCATTATGAGGGGGGGGGGTTTGCACTGCACCTGTCAGGATGTATGTTGGCAATACGTGTGTGTGTGTTTGGTATGTTGTTTGTAATATTTGTGTGATCCAGAGCATATCCAGGAATTCACAACACGCTTACTACCATCAGTTGCAGCAGCCTTGTAGTTATCCTTAGTGTTCCATACAATTTGTATCATAGTAGGTCATGGGTTCATACTAGGCTATCCACCCTAGGGCATTTGTAAGCATAGCCACAGTGCATGTGGCTTTTGCCACCCCTTGCTATGTGAATATTATGGCCACTTATGATTTACTTAGCTGTGCCTCTGTCTGGACATGACACAGTAAAGACCCCCAGTGTACATCTACAATTATCCATCCATTTTGCTAACTTCCTGTTGAAGAGTGTCAGTGAGGGGCTCTGCCTAACATGTAGTGGTATTCTGTTCCAGGGTGTGGAGAGACTCAGGGTTAGGTATCTGTCCCTCCAGCACATCCTATTTGATTATGTGTTAAGGTTGACATCTCTGACTCACACAGCTCCGATGGCTTTGAGTTTTCTGGGGTGGAGCATGTCCATTACTTCTGTGTTGGACATGGACTTGTACAACAGACATACAATGCCTCTGTGTTGGCAGTATGTGACTGCATTCGGCTGTGGTGTCTACAGCCAGGCGGCATATGAGATATAGTTGAGACCCTTTCTGACTCTTGCTGAGGTACCTTTGAGGTCTTTCAAACTGCTGCAGGTGCCAGGTAATGTACATCCCAAATGAGGCATTGTATTACAATATGGTCTGATAGGGGAACAGTATAGGGGCACAATGACCTTTGTTGACGTAGATGTGAATCCTTTCATGATACAGTGTCCAATATAGACAGTCTTCCTAGACAAATTGGTGATGTGGCTGTCACATGACAGGTGACTGTCCACTTGTGTCACTAGGTCCCTGATTACTCCTTCCACACATAATGGTTTACCACCTATGTGGTAATTTGTGTGTACCTTGTTTTGTATTTGGTGGTACATTCATCCTGTCCACTGTCTTCAGGACAGTGGGGTGGGGTTCCTGTGTGTGAGAGTGTGGTCTGTAGCATGCTACAGACTGTACAGCAGTCTTGCGTACAGGTAGTTGCACATGGGTGGACTGCAATGACATAGGCATTGTCAGTTAACTGGACGTATGGCTGTCTGTGCTGAATATGGATACTCACCCTCCTTTTATGTTTTGTTACAGGTTTTGTGGCCATAACACATGATATGTGGTATTACCTGGTAGTGCTGGTGTGCTGTCACGAGGCTTGCAGCAGGTGTGTATCACTGGACAGACATCAATGTTCTCCATACTGGGGAGGGCCTCAGGAGCATGCATATTGAGGTTTACACATCTGGCATTGATCAGCATTACCCTTCTGTTTCTTTCCAGTTTTGTTTTCAATGGTGGTGGGTTGCTCTTTTCGGCCTTGCCTACGGGAGGATCTCTGTAGTTTGCAAAAGCCTTAGGCAATATCCAGACGCTCATGGGTAACAGGTGCAAGCCATCCCTGGGACAGCAGCATGTCTCACTATGGAGTCACCTATTACAACTGTATCAGGCATGTTGTTTCTCCTTCTGTCCTGTGACTGTTTGGCACACCAGCTTTGTGTACTATGTGTTACATGTGCTATGTCTGGAGTTTGTTTTATTGGGTGTCTTCTTTGGAGGCTTGTGTTGGTGTTGTGTGTTTGTAATTAGGGCCTCTGGGAATGTTTTTGTGTTTATGTGTTTGGTTTACAGTCGTTGTAGGTCTATGTGGGACTGGGTTTGTGGTGTATGTGGTTACCTTGTCCTCCTGACTAGTTTTGACAGTACTGATTTGGGGGTGCTCAGGCCCCGGTTTGGCTACCTGGTTGTGTCTATCACATACATTTGTATTTATTGGGGTGAGTTGTTGTTGTGTGTGTACTTGGGACAGGTGTCACATTGCCACTGGATTCACAGATTCTACTTGTTTTGCCTGGCCTTAGTGGATTGTATGTGTGGACACATTTTATTGCCATACTAGTGAGCACTGATTACTTCACTTTTCATGTTAGATCTATCATGTGGTAGCTTCCTCATTCTCTTCAATGGTTTAGTAATTTATGGTGTCCAGCATGCCAGATGCCTGGGTGTATGGCATTGTGTCTTGTTGTTTGTGATTGCAGACTCCAAGCACTCTTGGCTGTGTTCCTGGTATGCCTGTATAACATGTTCTGCAGTGTGTCCCATATTCTGGACCTGCACAGGGCTTTTCATGGATTCCACATTGGTTTGTAGGGGTGCAAGCTATGCTTTATACATGTGTTTCACTGTGGTAGTCTGGCCAGGGACTGGGGTCGTGATGTGTAACTACAGTGTGATTACTCTATGGTCTGGTCTTACCAGTGAGGGATACACTTCTCATCTTGACATCCAGTACACATATTTCTGATTATCACATCCAGTATGCTTACCCCTCTTGTGGAAGTGTTACATTTTGCATGTCCGTTTTGTTTGATGGATTCTGGGAAATTGTCTACACTTGTGTCAGTGCTAGTATAATACAAAGAGTATAGTGACAAACACCTCAAAAGCTGACTTCACACTTCTTTGGACTGAGATGGTATCCGTTAAGCCCACTGGGCCAGTGGAAACCACAACACACAATGGTGACTCCTTCACAGACACTTTCTACGGACATCTCTGAGATAGCATGGACCATGCAATCACTAATAGAAACATGACCCTCTCCACCAAGGGAATGTGGCCTGTCTGGTGGACCCCAGCCATAAACAAACTGTATAACAGATGAAGGATACTAATGCAAGACAGAGCTACATCTCCTAAAGGGAAGGCGGCTGTGAGCAGCACTAGTACAAAGCTACATTCTCTCATAAAGACATCCAAGGTCAACTTTGAGACATAAACACCAAAGACGATAGAGATAACCACACTGCCTTCTTCAGTTATGTCAGACACCTGGGTGGGAACCCTCAGATATGCTCTGAGTTGGTACACAACAACATATATTTCAGTGACCTGACAGATATTGGCAACATTCTGGCAGACAGGTTCAGTGCAATTTTCCTCCTCCCTCACCCCCAACAGAAGATAGTTATCACAGATGAATGTAACCTCACTGTCATCTCAGATGTCCATGTGAGAGCCGCACTCAGCAAAGACAAGAACACAGCATCAATGGGACCTGATGGTATCCCCAGTTGCGTGCTATGTGAACTCCAGAAGGAGCTAAACCTGTATATACAAATGCTATTTAACCTTAGCCTTGCTACAGGATATGTACCTGAACACTGGCGTACAGCAACAGTGGTCCCACTCCACAAAGGAGATGCCTCCACAGACCCTGGGGACTACCACCACACAAGCTTAACCAGCCTTGTCTGCAAAGCTATGGAAAGAGTCATTATGGAGCTCATAAACAGAGACATTGGTGACCTACAGACCCTTGATCCCACCCAGTTCAGCTTTGTACAGGGCAGATCCTGCATTTTGCACATAGTTGACTATTTTGATACTGTCAGTAGGGCCATTGATGAGGTCCACACAGCCTACCTGCACTTGGCTAGGGCCTTTGACACAATACCCCACTCAGGCATCATAGACAAGCTCAACAGCTGAAATATCAAATCATATGTCACAGGATAGTTTGCAAAATGGCTAGGACACAGAACCCATGAAGTCGACATTGCAGGTGCCTTGTCAGATTCCAAGCCAGTCACACGTGGTGTCCCACAAAGATCTGTCCTGGGACCCGTCTTATTTGGCATTTACTTTTCAGATGTGAAAGCAAACATAGGAGGGTTGTGGCTGACAAAGTTTGCAGATGACTGCAACCTAGGCACCATACGTGAATACATCAGCCAGCACACACATCCTACAGAATGCCGTCACAAAGACAGATAGCTGGTGCCGGAATCATGGCCTGAAACTGACTGCAACTGATGTGTGGTCATCCCCTTTGGGAGGAACAAAGTACACACAAATCAATACATAGACAGCAACCCACTGAGCACAGAATACAAATCAGACACCTGGACACATGTAGATAGTGACATCTCATTTGACACCCATGTTGCCAAAGTGGTTTGAAAGACTTTCTATCTTGCCCACCTTATCATGAAGGGTTTTCCATCCAGATCACAGGAGGTCATTGTACCACTATACTTCTCCCTTATCAGGCCCATGATTGAATACAAAGCCCCATTTGGTATGTACCTCACCCAGCACTTGCAACAGCTGGAGAGACCCCAAAAGTACCTTAACAAGGAGATCAGGGATCTACAACACATGTCATATGCTTCCAGACTAAAGGAAATCCAGCTTTATTCAGTGGCATACCGCATACTTACAGGTGACCTATGCCTGACATACAAGACCATGTCCAATCAGGATGTGGTGGACATGCTCCACTGCAAGCAATCCAAATCCACCAGAACCATGGGAGCTGGAGATTTGAACCTCAGCACATACATGTATAGGACATGCTGGGGGACAGAGTCATAACTCACAGGCATCTCACACTCTAGCAGAGTATCCCAGTTCATGTTAGACAGAGTCCCTCACTGACTCTCTTCAAGAGAAGTCTGGACAACTGGATGTGGGATTGTAGTTTTACCCCAGGGGTCCTCCCTGTGTCACTACTAGACAGAGGCACAGTCAAGGTATTCAATTATGTACGGGGGTCATAATGTGTCACTACTAAGTGAGAGGCACAATATTCGGAATCTATTCTGTACACATATTACCACTATAAGGGGTGGCAATAGCCACATCACTATGGCTAGGCTTATGAATGCACTAGGGCAGATAGCCTAGTAGTAAACTATGAAACTATGACACTATGGTGTATGTGTAGGTATTGTCAGTCAAGCGATATAATGTGGTTTGGGGGGCTTGATATCTTCCTGTCTTCCAACAGTTTGTTGTCTATTCCTTCTAGCATGTCAAGGGATCAGTTGCTAGTGTCCTCTCCTGCTCAGCTGGTGAACCTGGGAATATTGAGGCAATGTTACAATTGACGCATGTACACAGACAACCCTCTCCTTCTCCCACAAAACACAAATGCATGCAAGAGATCCAACTATATAGCCAACCTGGAGGCTGAGCTCTCTCAACATAGGACTGGCAGGACCAGAGAGGAGGAGAAGGTGACCACACACACACCACAAACCCAGTCTCACATAGCACTATCACAACTTCAAATCATACACATAAACACACAAAGACATACTCAGAGGCTCTGATCACAGATCTACCATACCAGCAGAGGCCACCACAGCAGACACCCAAACAACTGCCTCCACAGGGCACAGCACATGCAACACATAGACCACAGAGTCAGTGTGCCAAACATTCACAGCCCTTAAGGCCAAACACAATGCCAGACACACTCGTCATAGGTGACTCCATAGTCAGACACACTGACGTCCCGCTCACCAGATTGAGTAAGGAGAAGGTCACAGTAAGCTGCCTATCGGGCGCTGGAATCCACCACATGATGCAAGCACTCAGGTCACTCAACTGCAAGTACAAGTATGACTCAGTCATTGTCCATGCTGGTGTGAACAACCTGAGATGTACCTCCCTGGACTACATGAAAAGAGACATAGAGGAGCTCTCTGCTTATGTAGCCCAGGCAGGTATGACCCTGACCTTGAGCAGTATCCTACCTTCACCAAGAATGATGCCACAATACAGAGGCAAGATGATCAGCTGTAATAATTGGCTTAATCTATGGTGTCATTCAAAGGGGATCCAATGTCCGTCTGCCTGGGATGACATGCTGGACAAGCCACGCTGATTTGCAGGGGACGGCTTGCACCTGTCACCACTGGGCTTCCGGAATTTGGCTAAGGCTCTTGCAACCCCCATTGTGCCTTTTTTAGGCAAGGCTCAGATTCTGAACCTACCACCCTAGAACACAAAAAAGGAAATAAACTAAGGGTAATGCTGCTCAATGCCAGACGTCTCAACCTCAAGATGCACACACTCGAAGCCCTTCTCAGTATGGGGAACATCGATGTCTGTGCTGTGACTGTAACCTGGTTCACGGCTCCTGACAGCACCCCAGCAGTATCAGGTGTTACCTCATATCATGTGTTCCGGACCCAAAATCCGGACGACACCAAGAAAGGAGGGTGGGTGTCCATATTCATCAAGGACACCCTCACCTCAAGGTTGGTGGCAACACACGATGCATCGGAGACCATCCAGGTGCAATTAACCGTAGGCAAGACTGCTCGGCAGTTTGTAGCAGGTTACAGGCCACCCTCTCAAACTCAGGAACCTCACACAGCTTTCCTGAAAACACTGGAGGGGATAAATGCATCTCCAAACACCATCATACTGGGTGATTTCAACTATCCAAATATAGACTGGGATCACTAATCAAGCCCCAACACTCTAGGCCAAAGGTTCCTAGAGTTCATAACCTCAAATGCCATGGAACAACTAGTCACCATCCCCACAAGAGGAGACAACATACTAGATCACATCATCACGAACATGGGGTCACAATGTTCAACACCAGAAGTATACCCATCATTGGTGAGATCAAATCATAAACTAATCTCACTGGAAGTCCACATCCCACCCCCACCCCAGATAAAGAAGACCACAGTGTAGAACTTCTCAGAAGCCGACTTCACACTTCTAAAGACTGGTGTGGTCTCTTTCAAGGCCCCCAAGCCAGCAGAAACCATTACCCAAGCCGCTGAATCACTTACAAATGCCTTCTACCAGCACCTCCAGGACTGCATGGATCAGGCAATCCCACACAAAACAAAGACTCTTTGTACCAAAGGCATGCGTGCAGTCTGGTGGACCCCAGCCATAAACATGCTCTACATCAGAAGGAAGGAGCTACTACAAGATAGAGCAAATTCCGTAGAAGGGAAGACACCCCTGCTCATTATGAGTAAAGAACTGAGATCTCCCATAGAATCATCCAGGGAACATTTTGAGAGAAAACTCGCTAAGGACTCAGAAGACAATCATGAGGCCTTTTTTAGCTATGTTGGAAACCTGGGAGGTGACTCCCAGATATGCTCAGGATTAGTTCATAATGATGTAAAGATCACTGAACCTACAGACATTGGCAACATACTGGCTGACAGGTTCAGTGCATATTCCCCCCCTCCCCCCCAAAGGGAGGGATATCTATACCAGGAGATTGTAGCCCCCCAAACATCTCAAATGCTCAGGTGAGAACTGCTCTATCCAAGGCGTGAAACACAGCATCCATGGGACTGGATGGTGTCCCCGGTTGTGGGCTCCACGAACTCAATGAGGTATTGAACCCGCAGTTAGGGCAGCTGTTTAATCTTGGCCTCACCTCAGGATACGTACCCAAGGAGTGGCGTACGGCAACGGTGGTTCCACTTCACAAAGGTGGTGCCTCCACCAACCCCGGACACTACCGTCCCATCAGCTTGACAAGCCTGGTCTGCAAAGCTATGGAGAGGATCATACTGGAACTCATAGATGAAGACATAGGGGACTTGCAGACTTTGGATCCAACCCAGTTTGGCTTTGTCAAGGGCGATCATGCCTTTTAAACATGGTTGACCTTTTCAGAACGGTCACCAAGGCCATTGACAAGGGCAAAGCAGTCCACACAGCCTACCTTGACCTGGCAAAGGCTTTCGATACAATACCCCACTCGGGTATCATTGACAAACTCACCAGGTTAAATGTAGAGCCATACATCACAAGATGGGTTACAAACTGGTAAGTGACAGCACCCACAGGGTCAAGGTTGCTGGCGCCATGTCACACTCCAAGCCTGTCACAAGTGGTGTCCCACAGGGCTCAGTCCTGGGCCCACTTTTGTTCGGCATCTACTTTTCAGAAGTACAAGCAAACACAGGAGGATTATGGCTGACAAAGTTTGCAGATGACTGCTAACTGGGAACCATAGTTGACAACCCATCTGACACAGACATCCTTCAGACGGGTCTCATAGAAACGGATAACTGGTGCCAGAGCCATGGCCTAAAGTTAAACGCTAAACAATGCATAGTCATACCCTTTGGGAAGAACAAGGTTACCCCTAGTTCCCATATAGGTGTTACTCCTCTAAGCACAGGAGAGGTTATCAGGGATCTGGCCACCCAGGTTGACAGTAACCTTTCGTTTGACACTCACGTTGCCAAAGTAGTTAGGAAGACCTTCTACATTGCCCACCTCATCATGCAGGGATTCACATCTAGATCAAGGGAGGTCATTGTTCCCCTGTACTCATCACTCATCAGACCAATGATTGAGTACAATGTCCCATTCGGAATGTTTCTGACCCGACACCTGCAGCAATTGTACAGACCCCAAACACTGGTCACCAGAAGGATAAAAGGTCTCAAATGTATGTCTTATGCTGCCTGACTGCAGGAACCCCAGCTCTATTCAGTCGCCTACCATCTGCTCAGGGGTGGCCTGTGCCTGACATACTAGGCCATGTCCAACCCGGAATTAATGAACATGCTTCACCTCAAAACCTCTAACTCCATCAGATCCACAAGGGCAGGAGACTTAAAACATTAATAGGCTAGCTGGAGGGGGAGGGATTCATAGATTCATCATCGAGATGCTCCTATGTGAACATCATCCCCTGGTACATGTGAGGCTGGCACCTCGCTGGCTTTGTTTGAGAGACATCATGACCAATGGATGGGAGATCGCAGGTATGCCCCAGGGATAACCTCAGTGTCACTGCTTGACAGAGGCACAGCACAATAATGGGCATATTATCCTTAGAACTGAAGGGGTGGCTAAAGCCACAAAACTCTGGGATAGGCTTATATATGCCCTAGGGCAGATAGCCTAGTATGAACCTATGAACCTATGAACATAGGCCTGGTGCAGTTCCTGCTATTAGGACAGTGGTCTGCAGCAAGCTATTTAGTAGTAGGCAGTTTTAGCAATTGGTATTTGACCATGGCTAATCCATGTTGCTTCTTGTTGTGGTACCAACATGGGGGTGTGGTTATCCATGACATTTATTGCTAGTCACCCTCGTTTTGTAGCTTGTTCCATGTTTTTGCACATGTACATCCCTGTATGAGGTGTGGCCTGGTAGTGTTAGGATGCTGGTGTGGGCTTTGACCCAGTTGTCTATTACAGCACTGATATCTACATCCTCTATACTGTGTGCGGTTACACTGCACACATCTTGCTGTTTATACTTCTGGCATTGGGTAGCATTACATCTAGGTTCCTATCCCTTGTGGTACCTATGAATGTGGGTTTGTGTTTTTGTGGTTTGTGATGGGTGAGGGTGGATGTTAGTCAGGGTCCTCAGGTGTGCATATGGTACATGGTGTTACATTACATGACACATGGCATTCATGCCTTGGGTGGTGCTGCAGGGCTGCCTCTGTCGGATGCACATACTACATGTTTGGAAGCAGGTTGTGTCATGTTAGGCATCCCTGTTACTATATGAGTGAGTCAGAGCAGGTATCAGTCCCAGTGTTATGTGCTATGCGTTGCCTCTTTGCCAAGGCCAGGGCATACTGGGCATGCCTCCTTCTGCCTACTGGAGCAAGGTCAGGTTGCTCCTCCTCCAAGTCACCCTCTGCCTGTGGTGGCCTTGGCAATGGTGGGGGTATGTTTGGCCCAGCCCTATGCTGGTCCTGCTGCAGCTGTTTCCACAGGATCATATTATGTAGCATAGCACATATCATGATCATTTGGGTACATGTAGTTGGTGTGTACTGCAAGGCTCCACCAGATGTGTCCAGACACCGGAACCGTGACTTGAGCAGCCCAAACACACGCTCTATGACATTACGTGTTTGTGCGTGTGCCTCATTATGGCGTTCCTGTTCAGGTGTGTGTGCATTTCTGATGGGTGTCATCAGCCACGGCTCAAGTGCATAACCTGCATCCCCCACTAGGTGTCCGTGTGGGAAGTCCCCACTGGCAAATGATTGGTACAGCTGCGTCAGATGCCAGATGTGGGAATCGTGGTAGCTCCCAGGGCAGCCAGCACACACATTCATTATTATGCCCTGGGCATCACACACGACCTGGCAGTTGATGGAGGGAAGCCCTTGCGGTTCATGTAGGCTCTACCCCGCTCACCGGCTGATGCTTTGATGCGTATGTGCGTGCAGTCTATTGCACCCAATACCTCAGGGTATCCCGCTATTTGCTGGAAGAGACGCATATTGCTGGCCACAACCTCACGGGCATTGGGGAAATATACATGATCACCGACATGTGCTGACATGGCATCCAGGAACTGGTGCAGTACCCTGGAGGCTGATGCCTGTGATATCCCCATCATATCACCAGTTGGTCTCTGGAAGGTACCTGTTGCTAGTATTCTTAGGCCAACACATACCTTGGTTTCCACTGGGATGGGTTCCCCTCTGTTGGTTCTGTGTGTGAGGCGTGGCCTGCACAGCTCAACAATTTGCTGCAGAAGGTCTCTGTCCACTCTGTAGCGCTCTACTATCTCCAGCTCATTTAACCCATGGCAGGTGACCCTGGGCCTGTATACTCTTCTCCTTCTCCTCACTCTGGGTTGTCTGTCAGCATCTGCATTGTCACCACCCTCAGCAATTCGCCTATGCCTGATTATAACAGCTATGGCAGCCCCTAGCATTTCTGCTCTGAGTTCAGCTTTTTTCAGTTTTCAATTCTGATAGCTTACTTTCTTGCAGTATCTCTTGTGAGAAACACCCTGCACTGCTCTTTGCAGTGTTTTAAGTGCTGGGTTGGGCTTCTAGTCTGCCTGTGTAATTGCCTGCTTCCAATTGTTTCCACCAATTAACTCCAGCAGTATCCTCTAGCAGTTTCCCTGTATTCTGGTTGTTTCCTTTTTCCTCTCTGTTTCCTGAGGGGGAGCAATGTGCACACCAGCTTAAGCACACTCACAGTTACTTAAACGCGTGCACACATCCCTACACGGTGCTAAATGCGCGCACACATCCTTACACGGTGTGAACCTGGCTGATTCATGTTAAAACGCGCGCACACTGCCTTCCACACGTGCACGCTCTTGCAAACCGTTGTAAACGGTTTGCAACACGCTCCCACATGTTAAACCTGCCTTACACCCGCGCATGCACGTATATCAAGAAAGTTTGAGTGTAGGGATAGTGTGCACCCTCTGTTTCTTGACTTTTCTAGTGTTCTGTTGGGACACACCTCTCTCCCTGATGTCTGTCTGTCATCTGTCACCTTACATTGCCCTCCAATCTGATACATTTATTTCTATCCTTCCCCCCCGTGATGTCACCTACCTCTTACTCTGTTCCTCCCCCTTCTATAACTCTTACACTACTCAGACAGTGCTCATTACCTTTGTGGCAGTGTGATTCAGTATTGTAACCCTCATTTACATAGGATTGCCTAGTAATGCTTAGTTACATGTCTTACACGGAGCGGAGGCCATATTGTTTTTGGTCTGCAAGTCCCTCCATTGACATTACATGTAATACATAAATCCCACAATTGTGGGCTTATAAGCTTCGGTTTTCAGTTTTAGGTAGCGCACCCCGTTTGCGCGGGTGTGCGCTGCAGTTACACATCATAATCCCACGAAAAAAAAAAAAGTTGTTTAAAATATTTTTGCAACACTTTTTCATGCCAATGGCCACATATTTGGCCATTGGCATGCTTAATGTAACATATGCACCCTTTATTTGGAGCTGACATAGCTCCGTTTTCATTTTTGCAGAAATGTACTCAGTTGTCAGCTGAGTACATTTCTGCAGCTAACACGTCCGTTACACGGACTGCTTTGGGCTTCTTGGATCGCTCAAATACCTCATTTGCATATCTTTCAGCTGCAAATGAGGTATTGAGCATTTCCACGCCCAGTCCGTGTAAGAGACGTGTTAGCTGTCTCTTACATGGAGGTTTGGGCTGTTCCTGAATCGGGAGGCTTACACTACTCTTAAACTCCGTGTAAGCCTTCCTGAATCCTGCCCAAAGAGTACGCATTTTTTCTGTTCTTAACTGTACTAGAACTGAAAGGTTTAACAGTGGCTATAAAAATAACTGAGTCAATCAATAAGTCATAAGCCACAAGTCGAGCAATCTCACCTGGAATATCAGGTAGACTTTTTGGACACCATCAGATGCCCCAAATGAATTCCTTGTGTCTGTGCCATGTGTGTTCATTTTTCAAGTTCAAACAGGCTTCCTTTTTCTACCTAATTTCCCTCTTAAGTTACTGCTTTCTTGAAGAAAAAAATATTTTTTGAATAGAAATAAAAGATGTACAAAGAGGGAACAGCTATAATCAGAAAACTTGCAATTTTAAGTCTCCCTTGCCATTTTTTGTTACACTTAGAACACTGTTCACAATAAACATTTAAGATGAAAGTCTTTATGGAAACTGACAGCCACAAGAGTGCCTGTTGTTACATTCACTAGTGGATGTCACAAGTTCATAGGTTCACTGGTAGCTCCTTATTGAAATGTTGGCACTTAAAATGCTGAGTTGCAGCAAGCCAGAAAAAAAGCCCAAACACAGTAGAAGGGCAAATATCGAAAATCAATCTTCCCCTTAAAAACTTCTTTTTGCAGGGGGCAAACTCCTGTACTACCCCACAACCCCTGAACTTATAGATACCAACTTCAAGATCACCATACCTCAGAGAAAAGGGAATATTCAGAGAAATGGCATCTCAGCGTAAGTATAGGTAAGTCCGATCTTTTGGCCATTCAGCCTCTATATTTTGGGACTGGATCTAGCAGATCCAAACATTTCAAATGGTTACCTATGGTAAATATTTGGCAGTAAGTCTGTAGATTATTACATGCCTAGGCAATAACTACAAAGTCCCAAAGGTGAAAAATAAACACAGTATAAACAAAACTTTTTACAAATGCAACAGTTTGAAGATATAAATAGCAAAAACCTTGGCATATCACTGTCATAAGCAAAAGGCTAGGAAAAACAACTGAAGAGGAACTAAATTACACAGCACAGGCAGCTGATGTCTTCGGGTGGCAAAAAATTAAGTAACACCATAAGATTAATGCTCTTTTGGTCTCAAATCTCCCTCTAATGTGCATGGCTTGAGAATGTTGTTCATGCCGAGAGGGGTTAACCATACACTTTACTCCTGCAGCAATGATTCTTATGAAGAACAAAAAAAATGTTTTTTTTTTTTACATTTAGTTTAGAAATTAAAAGCTATGTACTCACCATAACTAGGCATCTGTGTTGTCTATTTTCATTCTTCCTCAACTCATGGGTTTGGATCCGATCCTCAGATGCAAATGAGCTACATATTCCAGACCTTGGATCCAACTCTCAAGCTCCACCCTCTACCCATAATGCCTTAGTCCATACCTGTTACCTCAGATCAAGTTTGTTGCCATTAGTCCCTATAGCTAAACAGAGACTGGAAGAGACAAAGAGAAAGGAAGAACTCAGACCCAGAACTATAGGTTACAAAACATAGTCCTGCAGGTGTCTTCAGAAACATAAAGGATGGGGGATGGATGAGAGGGAAGTTGAGGAGGAATGAAAATGGACAACACAGATGCCTAGTTGTGGTGAGTACATAACTTTTAAATATGATGTTGTCCTTTTCATTCTTCCTCAACCCATGGGACAGAGTCCCCAGCTACACTGATCTTGGGTGGCCCAAATGGAAGGATATTCCAGAGTACCTCTGAACCAAAAGCAGCCCTGTTTCTATAAATAATATCCAATTTGTAATGAGCAGCAAAGGTATGAGCCCTAGACAATGTGGCTACAGCTCAAACATCATCAATAGATGTTCTTGACCAAAAAGCAGATGACACAGTCATGAATCTAGTTGAATGAGCCTTGGGAGGTTTAGGTAAGGTCATTCCTTGTTGAGAATAGATTCAAGAAATACAGTCTGTGATCCATTTAGCTAGAATGACCTTAGAAACAGGACAATCCAGCCTTTTTGGTGAAAAGGAGACAAAAAGTTGATCGTATTTTCTAATTTGTTTTGTCCTGTGAAGATAAAAACGGAATTGTCTGTGTACATCAAGGAGATGAAGCATGTATTCTCCTTTATTTGAAAAATTTGAAAAGAAAACTGGTAAATGAATGGATTTATAATGTTATTTTCAGATGCCACTTTGGGTAAAAAAGAAGGGGTTGTCTGTAAGGTAACCCTATCTTTATGAAAAATGATGTAAGGGATTTTTGAGGAAAGAGCCTGGAGTTCAGGAATTACCTTTGCAGAAGTAATGGCTACTAGAAGGTTGTTTTCAATGACATGAATTTTAAATTAGGTTTAGCTGAAGGTTCAGAAGATTTCTGACTTAGGGCTTGTAGCACAACAGTGAGATCCCAAGGAGGTAAAGGATCCTTTATTGGTGGTCTGAAAAGAAACATACCCTTTAGAAATGCTTTGCATAATGTGATCGAAGCCAGTGAATAATTTCTTTCTCCTTTGTGAAAATTAGAAATAGCTGCTAACTGAAGTTTAATGGTAGAGAAACTAGCGCCTTCTTTAAAAAGGATTGCTAAAAACTGAAGTACTGTAGACAATGGAGCAGAGAAAGGGTCAAGCTCGTTACCCAAAGCCCAGAGAGAGAATCTTTTCCATTTACTCTTGTAAACTTTCTTGTTAAATTATTTTTGTGAAGCCAAAATAATGGTACATACAGGGGAAGAGAGCCTGGGCTGTCTAACCATTACTGGAAGTGGTGAAACCATACGGTTAGTTTGAGGGCCTGTATTTTTGGATATTGGATCCCTGATGGGCGAGACAGGAGATCTGGGGTTAGCTCCAGTACCCATGGAGGATAACAAAGGTGAAACTATATGAAGGGAAACCACACTTGTTGAGGCCAGAAAGGGACAATGAAGATGACTGAGCTCTTCAGCCAACTTTCTTTCTGCAAAAAATTGTGAATCAAAGGGGGAGGGGATAAGCATAAAGAGAACTGGAAGGCCAAACATGGACTAGAGCATCTCTCAGTAATTCACTGAGGGGGGGATAACAGCAAAGTACCTGCTGCACTTGTTGTTGTGGAAAAATGCAAAGAGATCGCAGCAAGGTTGGCCCCAACAACGGAAGATATTTCCGCCACTAAATGAT
Source organism: Protopterus annectens (assembly GCF_019279795.1). Lineage (NCBI taxonomy): Eukaryota > Metazoa > Chordata > Ceratodontiformes > Protopteridae > Protopterus > Protopterus annectens. Next base: position 609,612,192 of record NC_056745.1, read on the forward strand.
TGACAGACCACTCATGAGGCATCAGGATGGCTCTGCTTGTTTGTCTGCTACAAAGTTGATTTTCCCTGGAATGTGCATCGCAATTAGAAAGCAGGCTGATGTGATCACCCATTCCCACACTCTCATGGTCTTCTCTGCAGGAGGGATAGGATTGAGCTCCACCCTGTTTGTTAATGTACCAGACTACAGTTATGTTGTCGGCTTGAACTGCAATAGTCCCTAGAGGAAGAGCCTCTTAAAATGCCTGCAATGCAAGTAGGACTGCTCTCATCTCTAGTACATTCCTATGCAGAATGGTCTCTTGGGAAGACCTTGGACTATCCTTCCCAAGAAATGCCCTCCCCCACCCCAGTTGGGAGGAATCTGTGGTCACTGTGGCCATTGGAGGTGGTAGAACAAAGGGTCAGCCTAGATGAATGTTGTCCAATCGGATCCACCAGGGAATGTATCATTTGCAAACTGGAATAAGCTTGACAGAAAAGGATGGGGGTTGAAGAAGAATGGACGACTGAACAGCTGCAATAAATTGAAGAATACACATAAAGAAACATGCCAATTGAAGTAATACAATGGCTGCTGCCATGGAACCTAGTGTTTGAAAGACTGATCTTGCTGGAGGAGATGGATGGGAAATAATTAAATTAACTTTATTTCTGATAGTGGATATACAATGAAGTGGTAGTGATGGCACTTGTGTTGTTGGATCCAGAAGTCTTATGATGAATTCCAGGCTAAGGACTGCTGTTAGGCTTGATTTAGTACCGTTTATTGTTATCCCCAATGACTGGCAAATCTGGAGCAAACAGTCCCTGGCATGTAGGAGGAGATGCTTGGAGGGGGCAGTGAGGAGCCAGTCGTTCAGATATGGAAATACTCAGAATCTTTTGAGTCTCAGATGAGCAGCTATTACTGCCATCCATTTGCACCCTGGGGGCAGTGGTGAGTGCAAAGGGCAGGGCCCTGAATTGGAAGTGACCATTTCCCAGCCGAAAGCATAAGCGCCTTCGGGAGCACCTACGTATTTTGATGTGATAGTATACATCCTGAAGATCTATCGTGCGCATCCAATTGTCCTTGTGAAGAAAAGGTGGAATGGACTGTGCCATGACCAATCGGAACTTTGACTTCTTCATATACTGATTCAAACTGATTAACTCCAAAACTGGTCAGAGATCCTCTGTTTTCTTGGGCACTAAAAAGAAGCACGAGTAAGTTCTGAATCCTATTTGGTCTGGTAAGATCTCTTGGATGACTCTTTTTCTACCTACTTTTGGATTTCTTGAGCCGCTGCTTTTCTCTGACTGGATGGAACGCTGGGAAGCTTTTTTCTTTTGCAAGTAGGAAGATGGAAAAATGGTATGTAATAACCTCGGGATATTATTCTTAGAAGTCATGAATCTTGTGTTATATTTTCCCAGGCAGCTGGGTGCAATGACAATCATCTACTGCCTTACAGCTCAGAATCATCCTCCAACTGCCTTCCAGCTTGGAACCAACGAGGGAAAAGAGGTAGGATCAGAAAAGTGGGAAGGCAACTTTCTGCATAGAGAAAAAGCCCTTTCCACTACCTCAAAGGCAAACAGAACCAGGGAGACCTCAATCAGCCTAACCAGTGCCAAACCTCCCAGTGAAGACATACCTCGACCACCCTCAGATCCATGTCTCAAGGATGGAACAGGACCCAAACTGTCTAGAGCCCAAGCTCCAAGGAGCAGGGATGGAGTCAACAACAATGAGTTCATCCCAGCCCCATGGATCTGAAGCTGACACTTTGGTTCTGGGACTCATTCCAATCCAACTGTATGTGAGCAGAACCAGTCAGGGATACTGTTGGAGTCAAAGAAGAAATCTTCTTTGGATGAGACTCCAAACCTCTCAGGGAATTTTTGGATCCTGCAATTCCAAAGCAACTAGACAGATCGGAAAAGAAAGAAAAGTATGGGATGAAGCAGGAAGAATCACGGATCCAACAGGGGACAAAGCCGGAATGACCCCCATCTGAATCTGAGCTTTGAGAAATTTTTGCATCATCCTATCCACATCTGCTTCTGATAAACTTCTGGAGGGCCTGGAGGATGTAGTGGATTGAGGTCCGGAATATCTCTTAGGTGCTTGTAACAAAGGTGATCGCAGACTAGGAGACATGGGGTTAAAGGTATGCTCTTGCTCTATAACCACTTTGTGACGTGCCATATTTTAGATCATATGACCTAGTATCTAAAGATGGAGGTGTCAGACTTGCAGATATAACTGCTGGAGCCAAAGCCTTTCGGTCAGAAGGTTTCGGATATGATGGTTGGATCTTAGGATATGACACAGTCAGATCTGAAATCATACGTCTTTTTAAGGGTGGCTCTGACAAAGCCCTGGAGGACTTCTGTGGGGAGCATTTTCTTGGATCTGGTTGAGTGAATTTAGCCATTTTAGAGGGGGGGGGGGGTTGAGCCCCTTCAGATGTAGCAGAAGGAAGAAGATCCTTTAATATTAATTTATTATGATGGTCAGCCAAGGCCTTAGGATTAAAGGTAGAACAAACTGAACAGTTTGTATCCAGGTGACTGGCCCGAGGCAATAAACTTACTCCTTGGGGGCATCCAAATTTGGAATCTTATGCCCACAAGAAGTGTATTTCTTGAAGCCCATCGGTTTATCCAACAAGGTCAAGGGTTACCAAATGGAAAAAATATTTGTGGTCTACACTTTTGTGTGAGGAGAGGGTAGTCTCTGCCCTTTTGAGCTGGGAATTGCTAGGTGAAGGCTTATTGTGCGTTTGTTATGGTTTAAGCAATTAGGTTCCAAATCAGTTATTTTACATTAAGAAGATTTGTGGTCTAAACTATTTTGGCAGGAGAGGATAGCCTACACCCTTCTAAGCTGGGAATTGCTGGCTGAAGGCTCATTGTGTCTGTTATTCTGTAAGTGTCTTAGTTTTGACGTAAGCACTTGGGCTCCAAAACTAGTTGCTTTACATTAGAAGGGTATGTGGTCTAGACTCATGGCAGGAGAGGGTGGCCTACACCTTTCTAAACTGGGAATTGCTGGTGAATTGCTGCTTTATATAAACTGTTTTTGCTGATGTGATCGTGAATTTATGCACTTTGAATTTCTAGTACTGCTGCATTTTATAGCATAGGCCAAATTCAGACTTGCTGAGTCTAGACTGCTTGGTATCACTTGAGCATTAAAAACAGATCTTCATTGAGAAACTGAAAGATCTGAGGCATCTGTTGCTTCCAACTAACTATAAGTACCTGTTTTGCTCTTATATTTCACTTTTAATTTGTATTTGCATTCTACTGCCTATTTTTATTGTCTGAACTGTTTTGCCACATTTTACTGTATAATGTACTAGTTCAGTTGTAGCATAGCCATTTCCAGGGCTGCTGTTTCTGGGTCTGTTTTGTAACTTCTGAGCATCAAATTCAAGCCATCCTTGTTGCTGAAGGCACTTCTGCACCCTTGTGGGAAGAGAGTGCTGCCTGGGTCCCTTCTAATTGGGGGTGATTGGACTAAAGCTTAGAGAGAGCATCTTTATTGGCTGGCTTGAGTTAAAAGGGTTATTTCTTCTTTTACTTAAGCCCCACATTTGTGCAGTCATGGAGACATGGTTCAAGGCTGTGGACAGCACCCCAGAGTAAGAGGGGGAGAGCTCTAAACGGGCAATACTCATTTCTCAGCTTAAGCAAGCAAATAAGACTTCTTGTGAAGTCCTCCAAAGCAACTATGAATCCAAATTAGCTTGCTCAACTAAGACAGACCTCAGAAATACCTCACTAAAAGAATCACAGGCCTAAAGCAGATGCCCTACGCTGACCGCCTTAAAAAACTCCAGCTATACTCTGTCGCATATTGTCTACTCAGAGGCGATCTCTGCTTAACATACAAGGCCATGTCAAACCCAGAGCTGTTGGACATGCTACACTTAAAGAAATCCCAATCCCTCAGAGCTACATGCTCCAGGGATCTAAACCTTGTCATCACAATAAACAAAACATGCTGGAGGAATAGGTTCCTGACCCAGAGACTCCCCAGACTCTGGAATAGATTGCCCATACATGTCAAGCAGAGTGCCTCTTTGGACCTCTTCAAGAGGAACCTTGACGATTGGATGGGAGAAAGGAAATTCACCCCAGGGATCACGTCAGTCGCCCTGCTAGACAGGGGTCCAGGAAAGTAAATAATGTGGGAAGAAATAGCCAGGGAATTGTTATGGCTAGGCTTGTAGAGGCCCTAGGGCTGATAGCCTAGTACCAACGTATGAACCTATGAACCTATGACATTCTTTAGTTACATCCATAACCTAAAAGTAAAGGCCCCATATTTGTGCCAAACTGGTAGTTAATTATAGCACATATCCTGAGCCTGTGTACATAGCTAACCTGTTGGCTGACAGATTCTGTGAAAACTTCACTCCCCTGTCCCTGCCACACATACTCCATGACATCCCTTCCACTTGTCCCCTACCTTGTATCTCTAAAGAGCCGGTTGTAAATGTCCTCCCTAAGGCCAAAAACACAGCATCTATGGGACCTGATAACATCCTGGGTGGTGTTCTACCTGGTTTCCAACAAGAATTAGCAACACCATTTGTTACCATTTTCAATCATAGTCTAAACACTAGCTTCATCCCAGCTGAATGGAAAACGGCCACCATTACTCCCTTGCACAAAGGTGGTGTTTCCACTGATCCCAGAAACTACAGACTTATTAGCCTGACTAGCCTTATCTGCAAGGACATGGAGCAAATCATCATGGACCTTATCAAAAAAGATATAGGTAATCTCCCAACACTTGACTCTACTCAGTTTGGATTTGTCAAAGGGAAATCACGCCTGTTAAACCTGGTGGACTTCTTTGAGAAAGTCACAAAGGTCCTGGACAAGAGGTAATCTGTGCATATAGCCTACCTAGACTTAGCCAAGGCTTTTGACACTATGCCCTACTCAGGCATCATTGACAAACTCACCCAGCTAGGTACCAACCCTTATACTGTTAGATGGGTCACTAACTGGCTCGCTGATAGAACACCTATAGTAAAAAGGCTTACAATCTCTTTGCTGATCGCACTTTGTGCGATTGACATTTGTGCGAAACTGCCTTCGGCTGAACTGAAATTACGAATGCCACAAGAACCTCACAATAGCGAGCATTGGCTGTTGTAAAGTTCGGCATTGTGGTGCAGATCGCACTATAGTGGTGATTGGGAAATATACCCTTTCCCTCACTGTAGTGCGATCTCAGAGTTAGCATATATGGGGGGGGGGCACAACCCCAAGCTTGCCCCCCTGCAAAAGTGTTTGTTAATGTTGAGCGGAAGTGCAGCATTTCAGTAAAGTCGACATTTTCAAAATTTTTACTTTACTAAAATGCTGCCGTCGACATTTTTTGTGTTCGCTGTTGAGATTTCCGAATATGTGATTCAGACAGCTTAACACTCGAACAGAGTAGAGTAGTATGTGATAGTAAAGCTAGTCAAAATAGGGGAATCCACCACCAACAGCAGACCTGTAACCAGTGAGGTTCCACAGGGATCAGTCCTGGAACTTCTACTGTTTGGAATCTGTTTCTCCGAAGTATAATCAAACATTAAGGTTTTGTGGTTGACAAAGTTTGCTGATGACTGCAAACCGGAAGTTGTCATAGACTCTCCAAATGATGTCAACATCCTACAAGAGGTTCTTACACAAACAAATTATTGGTGCCAAAGTCATGGCTTTAAACTCAATGCAAAAAAATGCATTATCATCAGTTTCAGTAAGAGTGATGTTCCTGCTAACTACCACATCAATAGCAACACCCTAAGTACGCAGTCAGTGATAAGAAGGGCATTCTATATTGCTCATCTCATAAGTAAGGGCATTGCCTGCAGAAAAAAAAATTATAGTGATGCAGCTTTGAATGTTGAACATGCTAATATTTTTAGTAAAGGATGTACATTTATACTGAAGAGGCGGGCAAAAAATTACTCATTTAATAACAGAACTGAAGTTATTTACTAGAAAAATTAATTTAGCTGTAATATTTCAGGATGCTGCAGCAACATAAAATAATCCATTGCACATCCCCAGCAGCTTTAATCCTGCCTTACATCCTAAAATAAAGTTATTTGAAGAAATGTGTGAATTAGATTTCAGGCACCAATTGCAACAAAAAACTAAATATTATGAAAGTAACATCACTAAGCAACAACAAAATATGTTAAATGGTTTGAAACTAAGAGGTGATTTACGAATTATGCAGCCAAACAAAGGAGGTGGGCTGGTAATAATGAATGCTATGGATTATAATCAGCTCACCTTGCAAATATTGTATGAAGATGCATATATTGAAGCCTCTATTAATGAAATCAATATTTCAAATGCCAGAATTGATTACTATTTGGAGGACATGCTTATGCAAGGGCAAATAACTAGAGAGGCCCATGCATATATGCATGTGCAAAACCCTAAAATACCAATAATTTTCTGAGCTCCCAAAATTCACAAGGATCTAGAAAATCCACCTTTACGACTAATTGTGGATGCTAGGGGCTCAAAAACATATTTTATGGCAAAGTATATAGATATGCAATTGAAAGAAAAAGTGTTTGATTACAGCATATTTGTCATGATTCCTGGGATTTCCTTTCAAAGGTTAACATGTTACAAATCTCTAATATTGAAAATATCAAATTCATTACAGTGGACGTTAAAGATCTTTTTATATGCATACCTCAAGATATAGGTTTGGAATGGTTCACTGATTTTTTTACAGAAATAATGGTTATAGCCCAGGATGACATCAATACTTTATCACATCTGTTGCAACTGGTTTTAACCAATAATTATCTATACCATGATGGTCATTACTTCAAACAAATCAAAGGGGTAGCAATGGGCTCTCCAGTGGGCACATTGTATGCCAATGTAGCTATGGCCGTGTGGGAATATAATTATTTATTCCAGTCACACTATATGCAACATGTACAAATGTATTGCCGTTTTTTGGATGAACTTTTTTTCATATGGAATGGAATAGATGTTATAGATGAGTTTATGCAATTCATAAACAATTGCACTGACTTTTTGAAATTCACACATGAAGTGGGACAAGACAGGATATCATATTTAGATGTTTTGTTAACTAAAAACACATTACAATGTTATTTAAAAGCTGGTATATATAGGAAAAACACCTATTCCAATAAGTTTTTACACTTCACCAGCAATCATCCGAAACATGTGAAAAAAGCAGTCATAAAGGGGCAAATGGTTCGTGCAGCTTGAATGGTCACTGACATAGATGATTTTATGGAAGAATGTCAGTACATTGGTGATATGTTTTTGAACAGGGATTACCCTAAGCAATTTGTGGATAGTATCATCGCTGTAGTAGTGCACAAAAGAAACATAGGGTTTTATAAGCCTTTATTAAGAAAAGCTAGTATAGCCAACTCACACTCACAGTCATTGGAATCATTCCCAAATGCAGTGCAAATAAAGGCACAATCAAATACAAATAAGTTTGGCAATATAGGTTTCATAACAACATACACCAAGGATTCTGCAGACATAATCCGCCTTATCCAGAAAAATTGGACATTCATTATAGGTGATATAAATCTGACTAAATGTTTAGGCACACAATCTTTAATCACCTATAAAAGAGATTGTAACTTAAAAAAATTGGTGCAATGCATGTTCAAAGATGGTAGAAACAACGCAAGGAATAATGAGAAAATGCAACATGTGCAAATATTATAATTATATTTTAGAAGTGGATCAGTTATCAATCATGGGAATAGATATCACCATTTCAGGCTGTTATAACTGTAACACAATGGGCATTGTGTATGCAGCAAAAAAAAATCTGTGTTAGTTACATTTCTAGTAATCATTTTAAATCGAGTTGCTGGCTACTGAGACTTGTCTGCATATATCCACTGGACACAAGCTGATTTAAGTATATTTTCTCTGCACTTATTTAAGATTTGAGTCAGTAAATATTGTGCGTCTTTGATTCACTAAATATTGTGTCTCTGTCTCTCTGCAGTTATCTGAGCTCACTGAAAGTTGTTAGACTACTTTGAAATTCATTTGTTAGTGCTACTTAGCTTGGGGGCTTCTGCTAGCATTAAATCTGTGTTGGTTACATTTCTAGTAATCATTTTAAATCGAGTTGCTGGCTACTGAGACTTGTCTGCATATATCAACTGGACACAAGCTGATTTAAGTATATTTTCTCTGCACTTATTTAAGATTTGAGTCAGTAAATATTGTGTGTCTTTGTCTCTCTGCAGTTAGTCCCCCCCCCCTTCCTGTTCTAGTTGTGGTGTTAAATTTTGGTGGCTTTGGAATTGCCCGCCCCTGCTGTAAATCTCTTTTTGCATACTCCTCCTGGACCCATCTCATTTGCTCACTCAACTGAGTACAGTGAGATCATATTTTGATTTTGGATACTCCTACCAGTCCCATCTCCTCTGCGATGTACAGTGAGAGCACTTGGGAAGGGCATTCCCCTATTGTATCTTAATCTGCTCTGTTTCCTCCATCTCAAAAAAAAAAATTTTTTGCACTTCATCGGCCTTACTGTATTTGTGTTTCTTCCTACTTTATTACCTTATTTTGCTTTTGCCTCTTCTTAAAAGTACTCAATTGAATTTATTCTGCTGCCTTTATTACTGCTTGTTAGCAGCCTGATTAAATTGTAACTGTTATTCTTAGGCCCTTGGTTTAAGCACTTGGGCTTCAAACCAGTTGTTTTACATTAAGAAGGTTTGTGGTCTGCACTGTTGTGGCAGGACAGGTAGCATACATCCTTCTAAGTTGGGAACTGCTGATTGAAGGCTCAATGTCTGTTATTCTAAAAGTGTATTAGTTCTGGGTTAAGAATTTGGGCTTCAGGCCAGTTATTTTACATTAAGAAGGTTTGTGGTCTGCACTCTTGTGGGAGGAGAGGATAGATTCTGCCCTTCTGAGCTGGGAATTTCTGGTTAAAGGCTTATTGCGCATGCTTACTTGAACTGTTTCTTTCTGAAATCGGTACGCCTTGTTTGCTGTAGCATAGACTAGATTCAGGCCGGCTGGATCTAGCTTTGTTTGTATAACTTGTGCCCTGATACAGGCCGTCTTTTTCAGAGAAGGTTTCTCTGTACTCTAGTGGCAGGACTGTGCAGTTAAAACTTGTCTGATTGAAGACTGCTGGAACAGGGCTCAGTTTTAAGCTTTTTAACTGGTTAATTGGGTAAAGTGTTGTTTGATTGTATCTGCTCTATTTCCTGAAAAAAAAATGATATACTTGTTTCCCGCTTTTCTGAACTAGTATAGTCCAGTTTTCAGGTTATTGCTGAATCCAGGGCTGTGTTACAAGTTACTGTGTTGCCATTACCTTACCTGGCTAGAAGGAGGTTTCTCTGTTCACCTGTGAGAGAGGGGAGCTTTGAGCAGCCTATCTGTCCCTGGAGGAGTGGTTTCAGCCCAGAAGTTAGTAGTTTATTGGCCATTTTGGGCTAATTTCTATCTCTTTCACTTCCCTGCTATAAAAACCTAATTTGCACAGTTTTTGCACTTGTATTCCGCTCAGCAAGTGCCTTCCAGGTGTACTGCAGAGTCTACAGCAGCAGAGAGACAAAAGAGTGACTTTGGAGTGATTAACTATCACTTTTCTGCTTTTCTTGCTGTCTTAACTAGTTCCACCTAAAACGCCAGTTTTTTTAGCGAATCTGTGATTTAAAAAGTTTGTTATTGTATACAACTCCGCACAGCTCCTCGTGGTGTCCTGCAGAGTGATACAGGCAACAGAGAGACCCAAGAGAGACTTTTCCAGATTTAAGTATTTTTTTCTCTGTTTTTTTGCTCCAACTGCCTTTTCTCACCTAAAAAGCGAATTTCTAACTGATCTGTGCTTTAAAAAGTTTAAATTGCATTTGCCTTCTGCTTTTTACAGTTTTTGCACTTGTTTTATATCAATTTAAGTCGTTTTTGTATTGTATAACTGTTGTAGGCTACACACTAAAGTGCGCTGGCCTGTTTATAGCATTTACAGTGTTTTCTGTGTGTTTTTCTGCTGTTTCCTGAAAAAAAAAATATTTTCTTTTCCCGCCTTTGCTGAACTAGATTAGTCCAGATTTCAGGTTTTGCTGAATTCCGGACTGTGGTATAGTTCCTGTGTTGCCCATATCCTTACTTGGATAGGGGGAAGCTTCTCTGTTCACCAGTGACAGTGGGGAGCTTTGAGCAGCCTATCTGTCCCTGGAGGAGTGGTCTCAGCCCTGAAACTAGTAGCTTATTGGTCGTTTTGGGTCAATTACTATTTCTTTCAGTTTCCCTGCTTTAAAACCCGCATTTGCACGATTTTGCGCCAGTATACAACTCTGCACAGCTCCTCGTGGTGTCCTGCAGAGTGATACAGGCAACAGAGAGACCCAAGAGAGACTTTTCCAGATTTAAGTATTTTTTCTCTGTTTTTTTTTGCTCTGACTGCCTTTTCCCGCCTAAAAAGTGAATTTCTAACTGATCTGTGCTTTAAAAAGTTTAAATTTCATTTGCCTTCTGCTTTTTAAAGTTTCTGCACTTGTTTTATATCAATTTAAGTCGTTTTTGTATTGTATAACTATTGTAGGCTACACACTAAAGTGCGCTAGCCTGTTTATAGCATTTACAGTGTTTTCTGTGTGTTTTTCTGCTGTTTCCTGAAAAAAACAAAAGAAAATTCTCTTTTCCCGCCTTTGCTGAAATAGATTAGTCCAGATTTCAGGTTTTGCTGAATTCCGAACTGTGGTATAGTTTCCTGTGTTGCCCATATCCTTACTTGGATAGGAGGAAGCTTCTCTGTTCACCAGTGAGAGTGGGGAGCTTTGAGCAGCCTATCTGTCCCTGGAGGAGTGGTCTCAGCCCTGAAACTAGTAGCTTATTGGCCGTTTTGGGTCAATTCCTATCTCTCTCAGTTTCCCTGCTTTAAAACCCGCATTTGCGTGGTTTTGCACGATTTTGCGCATAGAGCAGCATTGGGCAGCGCCGCTTAAACGGGTTTAAACTATTCTCAGCTCCACAAAGTCTGCTCTTCACTTTTTCCCTTAGAACTGTTCTAAATCTCAAAGTAAGCAATCTATTTTCATTCTAAAGCCCTGCAGTTGCTCATATAAGTAATCTTATAAGTAAGCACTAATAAACTAAAGCACTACACCCTCTTATACTCCCTTTAAGTACTTGGCTCCTTATTGGTCCTTTTTGATCAGTCAAAAAGTAGTTCCTTATACTATCCTGGCATGTCCAAAAGTCAGTTTCGGGTTTACTCTCCAGTCCAGCTGGTGAATCTGGGAATCTTGAGGCAATGTTACAACTGCCTTATGTACACAGACCACCCTCTCCTCCTCCCAACAAGCTCAAATATATGTGAGAAATGCTACTATATAGCCAAACTGGAGGCTGAGCTCTCTCAACTCAGTACTGGCACAGTCAGTCAGGAGGAGAAAGTAACCATACACCACAAATCCAGTCTCACACAGACCTATCGCAACAGCAAACCAAACACATAAACACACAAAAACATATTTGGAGGCTCTAAATAAAATCTGCCCAAGCAACAGAGACCTCCAAAGCAGACATCCAAGCAACCGCTACCCTACACATTGACGTCCCACTCACCAGGCTGAACAAGGAGAAGGTCACTGTAAGCTGCCTGTCGGGTGCCAGGATCCGCCACATAACACAAGCACTCAGGTCACTCCAAAGTAAGTACAAATATGACTCCGTCATTGTCCATGCTGGTGTGAATGACCTGAGACGTACCTCCCTGGACTACATGAAAAGAGACATAGAGGAGCTCTCTGATCATGTAGCCCAGGCTGGTATGACCCTGACCTTGAGTAGCATCTTACCCTCACCAAGAATGATGTCACAGTATAAAGACAAAATGATCAATTTTAACAATTGGCTAAAGTGTTGCTGTCATTCAAAAGGAATCCAGTGTCTGTCAGTCTGGGATGACATGCTCGACAAGCCAAGTTGCTTCGCTAGGGACGGCTTGCACCTGTCACCCCTGGGCTTTCAAATATTGGCTAAGGCTCTTGCCACCCCCATAGTGCCTTTTTTAGGCAAGGCTCAAAAGACAAACCCGCCTCCATAGACAACACAAGGAAACAGAAACTAAGGGTAATGCTGCTCAACGCCAGAAGTCTAAACCTCAAGATGCACACACTCGAGGCTCTCCTCAGTATGGAGAATATCGATATCTGTGCAGTAACAGAAACCTGGTTCAAGGCTCCTGAGAGCACCCCAGCACTACCAGGTTATACCTCATACCATGCTTTTTGGTCCCAAAACTCGGACCGAACCACAAAAGGAGGGGGTGTATCCATAGTCATCAAAGATACCCACACCTCCAGGTTAGTGGCACTGCACGAAGCATCGGAGACCATCCATGTGCAACTAACAGTGGGCAAAACTGCCTTTCAGTTTGTAGCCTGCTACAGACCACCCTCCCAAACTCAGGAACTCCACTCAGCTTTCCTGAGAACACTGGAGAATATGAAGTTCTCCCCAAACACCATCATATTGGGTGACTTCAACTACCCAAACATAGACTGGGAGCACTGCTCAAGCCCCAACACCCTCACCCAACGGTTCCTAGAATTTATAAACTCAAATGCTATGGAACAACTGGTCACCACTCCCACAAGAGGGGAAAACATATTGGACCTGATCATCACCAACATGGGGACTCTATGTTCCATACCAGAGGTATACCCCTCATTAGTAAGATCTGACCATAAATTAATCTCACTGGACATCCATATCCCGTCCCCACCCCCAGCCAAGGAAACCACAGTAAAGAACTTCTCAAAAGCAAACTTCACACTTCTCAAAACCGAAGTGGAATCCTTCAAAGCCCCCGGGCCAGTGGAAAATATGGCCCAAACCGCAGAATCCTTTACAAACGCATTCTATGGACACCTACAGGAATCCATGGATCGTGCTATCCCAAATAAAACCAAGACTCACTCCTCCAAAGGCAGGAGACCTGTCTGGTGGACCTCAGCCATAAATAAGCTATACAACAGAAGGAGGAAGCTACTACATGATAGAGCAAAATCCCAAAAAGGGAAGGCATCTCTGATCAGTACTAGCAAGAAACTACGATCCCTCATAAAATTATCTAAGGCCAGCTTTGAAAGAAAAATTGCACAAGACGCTAAAGATAATCACAAGGCCTTCTTTAGTTATGTTAGGAACCTGGGTGGCAACTCCCAGATATGCTCTGAGTTAGTGCAAAATGACAAAAAATACACTGAACCCACAGACATTGCCAACATCCTGGCAGACATGTTCAGTGCAAACTTCTCCCCCCCTTCCCCCCAAAAGAGCAAATATCTATCCCAACAGTGTGTAGCCTCCCTGTCATCACAGATGCACAGGTGAGAGCTGCCCTCTCCAAAGCAAAAAACACAGCGTCAATGGGAATGGACGGTATCCCGGGCTGCGTCTTACACGAGCTCCAACAAGAACTGAACCCTCACATAAAGTCACTGTTCAATCTCAGCCTTACTACAGGATATGTACCCAAGGAATAGCGTACAGTAACAGTGGTCCCACAATGGACCCCGGAACCTATCGCCCTATAAGCCTGACTAGCCTGGTCTGCAAAGCTATGGAGCGTATCATCATGGAACTCATAAACAAAGACATTGGGAACCTCCAAACACTGGATCCTACCCAATTCGGCTTTGCTAAGGGCAGATCTTGCCTCTTGAACCTGGTCGACTTCTTTGAAACAGTCACCAAGGCCATAGATGAAGGGATGGTAGTCCACATAGCCTACCTGGACCTCGCAAAAGCCTTCGACACAATACCCCACTCGGGCATCATAAATAAGCTCACCAGCTTAAATATCAACCCCTATGTCACAAGATGGGTTCCAAACTGGCTCAGGGATAGAACCCACATGGTTAGAGTTGCAGGTGCCATGTCAGACTCTAAACCAGTTACAAGTGGTGTCCGACAAGGCTCAGTCCTGGGACCTCTCTTGTTCGGTATATATTTCTCTGAGGTACAGGCTAACACGGGAGGACTATGGCTGACCAAGTTCGCAGATGACTGCAAACTGGGTGCCATAATCAACTCGTAGACTGACACAAGCATCCTCCAAAAGGGTCTCACAGAGACGGACAACTGGTGCCAGAGCCATGGCCTAAAGCTAAATGCCAAAAAGTGCATAGTCATCCCCTCTGGGAAAAACAAATTGCCCACAAATTACCACATAGGTGGTAATCCATTAAGTACGGAAGAAGTAATTAGGGATTTGGGGACCCAAGTAGATAGCAATCTATCCTTTGACAATCACGTTGCCAAAGTGGTTAGAAAGACCTTCTATATAGCCCACCTTATCACAAAAGGGTTCACATCTAGATCAAGAGAGGTCATTGTGCCCCTCTACTCATCACTCATCAAGCCCATAATTGAATACAATGCCCCATTTGGGATGTACCTTACCCGACACCTGCAGCAACTGGAAAGACCCCAAAAGTACCTCACCAAGAGGATTAAGGGACTCAAACAGATGCCCTACGCAGTTAGGCTAAAGAAACTCCAGCTCTACTCAGTTGCTTACCGCCTACTCAGAGGCGATCTGTGCCTGATGTATAAAGCCATGTCCAAACCAGAATTAATGGACATGCTCCACCTCAGGAAATCCAAATCTCTTAGAGCTACACGCTCCAGGGACTTAAACCTCAGCACATAAATAAATAGGACATCCTGGAGGGACAGATTCATATCCCAGAGGCTCCCCTCACTCTGGAACAAAATCCCAATCCATGTTAGGCAGAGCCCCTCAATGACCCTCTTCAAGAGAAATCTTGACGAGTAGATGGGAGATTGTAGGTTTACCCCTGGGATCTCTTCTGTGTCCCTACTAGACAGAGGCACAGTCAACTAATCTAAAAGGGTGGCAAAAGCCAAACACACTCTGGCTAGGCTTATAAATGCCCTAGGGCAGATAGCCTAGTATCAACCTATGAATATGCACATACTGTTTTGTCTTTTATATAGGCAAAACAGAACGAAAGTTAAAACAGCGTATATATGAGCATATTTATGAAATCAATAAAAACTCACACACTAATGCACTTTATAGACATACAGAACATAATCCAGCACATAAATTCAAGTTTGTGGTATTGGAACAAGTTCGACCAACTCCAAGAAAAGGTCCTTGGAAAATAATTCTAGAATCAAGGGAATATTGGTGGCAAGTTTATCTAAATGCCATACAATTCCCAGATTTAAATGATTCAACTTCCATCACGAGCATTTTAAAGTTAAAAGTTTACAATAGATAGGGCATTGTGCAATGTTTAATTATAGTTGGAGACTGGATTTATATTTAAGCATATGTAATTGTTTTCATATAATGGTTTTATATAATAATTGTTTTTTATATATTCAATTAAACAAATATTTATTGAATAATTGATTTTAATTAACATGTATAAGCTTACTATATAATAAGCTGATTTTATTGAAATAATTGTCTGAGGAAGGCTGGTGCCACAGCCGAAAGAGCTAACCTATCTAATAAACCTGAATTTATTCACAATTTGGATTCCTATTTGGCAATTTGTCACTTTGGAGTACTGTTGGATTGCTTCTATGCTGGATCTCGGTGTTTGCATATATGGGGGGGGGGGGCACAGCCCCAGGCTTGCTCCCCTGCAAAAGTGTTTGTTAATGTTGAGCGGAAGTGCAGCATTTCAGTAAAGTCGACATTTTCGAAATTTTGACTTTACTAAAATGCTGCTGTCGCCATTTTTTGTGTTCGGTGTTGAGATTTCCGAACATGTGATTCAGACATCTTAACACTCGAACAGAGTAGAGTAGTATGTGATAGTAAATCTAGTCAAAATAGGGGAATCCACCTCCAACAGCAGACCTGTAACCGGTGAGATTCCACAGGGATCAGTCCTGGGACTTCTACTGTTTGGAATCTATTTCTCCGAAGTATAATCAAATATTAAAGTTCTGTGGTTGACAAAGTTGGCTGATGACTGCAAACCAGGAGCTGTCATCGACTCTCCAAATGATGTCAACATCCTACAAGAGGTTCTTAAACAAACAAATGATTGGTGCCAAAGTCATGGCCTTAAACTCAATGCAAAAAAATGCATGATCATCCCTTTCAGTAAGAGTGATGTTCCTGCTAATTACCACATCAATAGCAACACCCTAAGTACGCAGTCAGTGGTAAGAAGGGCATTCTATATTGCTCATCTCATAAGTAAGGGCATTGCCTGCAGAAAAAAAAATAAATTATAACCTCTGAGTATTCTTTCCTTATCAGGCCAATAATTGAGTACAACGCCACTTTTGGTATGTACTTTTCTAAACACCTGGAGCAATTGGAGAAACCACAAAGGTTCCTCACAAGGAAACTTTAAGGTCTTCAGCATCTGCCCTATGCAGATCACCTGAAATCACTATCACTTTATTGTGTTTAATACAAACTACATACTGCATACTGCATATAAGACAATCTCGGACCCTGCTTTACTGGAAATGCTGCATATCCACATGCCAAATGGTACACAGGTCACTGACTCTAAAGACCTTAACCTGGTATGTGACATTAATAGAACCTGCTGGAGGGATAGAGATGTCTCCCAGAGGTTACCACATCTTTCGAACAGACTCTAACTTCATGTCAAACAGAGCACCTCACTGGCCCTCTTCAAACACAATCTGGATGACCAAATGGGTAGCCATAAATTCACCCCAGGGGTTCCATCTGCGTCTCTCCTGGACATGGGCATAAGGTGCTGATCGTGGAAATAAGGGTAGAACTTGGCTAGGCTTGCAAGGGCCCTAGGGCCATTAGCCTGGTAACTTCCTTTGATCCTAAAAGACCACAATGAAATTTAAACAATCAAGTGAAGATAAAAGTGATTTTTTTTTTTTGTTTTAAGAAAGAGAATGTTACCAACGATGGTAATATAAAAGAATTACTTTAATTAAAACAGTAAGTAGAATACCAGCTATGGTAATAAAATAGAAGTACTATATGTAACAAATAGTAGCAGATCTAACGCCAGTGATAAACAGAGAGGAAGGAAAGAGAGAAAAGGTATAGTATAGAACCTGCGTCTGGGCATAATGGCAGCAAACGAGATCTGGAGTAACAGGCATTATGGCTACAGGAAGGAGTTTGACAGTTGGATCTGAAGTCTGCTATATGCAGCTGAGTCAGAACCGAACCCATGGGTACAGGAAGAATGAAAAGGACAACATCAGATACATTTTTTCTTCTCCAAATAGTATTTTAACTCTCATAGTCTACTCAGGCAAAAAGGATAGTTGTCCAAGGCCATTTATTGCTCAGAAAAAAAAGATCAGAAAAATTTATTTTCACTAAAAATGAAAGTCACAGTTCTGATTAATTTCAATTTTGTGAATATTACACACTGTGGTTAAGTTACATGAACAGAGTTCATACTTCTCGGGGGGGGGGGGTCTAGTCTAATTTTAGACAGAATACATAGTCATAAATACCATGCAGCAAAATACAATTCCTACATAACTGTAAACAACAGCACACAGTGGGCCAGATTCCAAAAGAGCTGCTCTAAGTGCAAGTCTGCCCTGATTCCGAAATACTTGCTCTCAGTGTACTTCGGTATAAGGCCTATCTATAAACAGACTTACCACTGGGATCAGATTTCAAAACACCTGCACAAGTGGTCATTTACATTGAGAGCAAGTCTTTTGGAATCAGGGCCAGTGCCTAGCTACCTACCAAAGGTGAGCAGTGTTTATTTTTAACTTGGTAAGTGGCCCTTTTCAACCATAATCTGAGGCCAAAGCCAAATTTTATTTTATGTCTGATTAAATGGTTTAAAAAACACTATTATATAATGTCAGAACATGCAGTACTCTAACACAGTTTACACACACACACACACACACACACACACACACAATGAGGATAACAATAATAATAATACTAAGAATAATGACAATTGATAATAATAATGATATAATAATAATAATAATAATAGAGTGTCATAGATGGTTTGCTATTTTAAAAGTGCAATACTAAACTTGGGTCGTATTTTTGAATGTGGAAGGAACACACAAATTAAAAACAGAAAGACAGGAAGAGATGAAAGAAGATACAGTACACATTATGGTATCTAATATGATGCTGATCATTTTGCAAAATGTTATAGAAAACATTCTCATTCACAGGCTTCTTTTACTGCCAAATGCTAAATGCAATAACAAATGTAAGAAACCAGTTAAAGGACAGCACTGAGACAATTCAGCTAATCCTTACAGATATATTCAGAAGATTTGCTCTTCTACAAGTAAGCAAAGTAAGCTGAAAAACAGGTGTACCTTCTTGAAAGCCAGATATTTAAAAAAAAAAAAAAAAAAAAAGAGCAGCACGGGTTATTTAAGTGTAGCAATGAAAGAAATAGAGCCTGGAATGAAGAGGACCTCATTTAGTACAGGGTATAAATTATAGTTATGTACTCACCATAACACTGCATCTTTGTTGGCTGTTTTTGTCCTTCCTTAATTGATGGGTCTTGGAAATGACATTGGATCCGTCCTCAGCCACTTTGATAGACTTTAGGCTCCATAGCTTGAGCTCTTCCCTTTACCCATAATTCCTCACAGGTCAAGTTTGCCCTCTATTTAATCACAATATGAGAAAAAGTTATCAGCCATTAACAACCTCTGAGGCAAAAACACAACTACTATTAAAGAGTGAAACAGTGAAGAAGGAGAAAATGGAAACCCTGGAGCCCACATAGTAAGACTGATAAGGAATATCACTCAGGACATACTGGGAGGCAGTTAAAAGGTAGGGGGGGTTGGTGAGTGGGAAGTTGAAGAAGGACAAAATCAGACAATACAGATGCAGAGTTATGATGAGTGCATAGATTTGGTGGAGTAAGCTTTAGGATATTTGGGTAATGACAGGCCTTGACTCTTGTAAATGAAGACAATGCAAACAATGAGCCATCTGGCTAGGGTTACTTTTGATACTGCATTGCCCAACTTAGCTTTGGAAGAGGAGACAAACAGTCATTCTGATTTTCTTTAGTTCTGTGACTGTATAATCTGAGCTGTCTATGAACATCCAATAAATGAAGCATGTATTTTCCCTTGTTAGAAAAATTTGGAAAGAAGATGGATAGGTTAATTGACTGGTTAAATTTTGCTTCTGTCATCACTTTAGGCAGGAAGGAAGAGTTGGCTCAAAGGGCTACTCTTTCCTTATGAAAAATCAGGTAAGGTGGCTGGGAATAAAGTGCCTTGAGCTGAGATACCCATCTAGCTGATGTAATGACAACAAGGAAAAGTGTTTTCTAGGATGACTATTTTAATTCTGCTCTGGCTGAAAAGGGGGGCTGAGTTAAACCTTGCAGGATAAGCATAAGGTCCCATGGAGGGACTGGGTCATTAATAGAAGGCCGAAGCAGAAAGGAACCCTTAAGAAAAGCTTTGCACAACTTCAAATATGCTAGAGTAGAATGTTTTTTTGACTAGGTGAAACTTTAAGATGGCAGCCAGTTGCACCTTAATTGTCAAACAACTATCTCTATTGCTGAAGATGGAATCCAGGAAATAAAGAATCACTGGAATAAGTACTGAAAAGGGGTCTAACTGTCTCTGATGGACCCAGATAGAAAATATTTTCTACTTGCTCTTATAAATATTCCTGCTAGAGGCTTTTTGGGATTACATACAAATGTAATGAAACACGGAAGAAAAGCTGGAGTTTTTAGCCATCACTGGCAGTGGAGAAATCATGTGGTCAGCTTGAGAGATTGCATGTCTGGTTGAGGCAAACTGGATGGGTGAGCAGAAGATCCTGAACAGGATCCAGCACTCAGGAAGGGTGAACTAGATTAGACCACAGGAAAGGAAACCACATTTTGTGAGGCCAAAATAGGGCAATCAGGACAACATTGCTCTTGTGCTGTAATGCTTTCTGAATAAACTTGGGGATGAAAGGAGTGAGAGGGAAAGCATATAGTAGACTGGAGGGCCAATCATGAACTATAGAGTGTGTTGAGGACTCCCCCTTTGGAGTGATCAGGGCAAAGTACCTACTGCACCTGGAATCGAGGGGAGAAGCAAAAAGGCCGCAGCACAGTTGATCCTATCAGCAAAATATAATTTCTGCCACTGACTGATTGAGAGATAACTTGTTTGGGAGTAACACAGACCTTCTCAGTTTGTCTGCTAGTATGTTGGTTTTCTGCAGAATATCTGTTGCCAAGAGAAAGCAGCTGAAAGAGATTGTCCATTGACAAAATATCACTGCCATCTGATACAGTGGATAAGATTGGGTTCCCCCCTGTCTGTTGATGTACCAGACCACTGACATGTCCATCTGCATGGCAATCATTCCTATAGGGAGGGCATTTTGAAAAGCTTGCAATGCTAATTGGACTGCTCTCATTTCTAAGATACTGATCTGAAGACTGGCCTTTATCTGGGACCACAAACCTTGGATTGTCTTTCCTAAGTAATGCTCTCAAAATCTAGCTGGGAGACATCTGTAGTCACTGTTGCTTTGGGCTATGGAGAGTGAAAGGATGGCCCCAAAATAATTCTTCTACATGAATCCACCATGCTACGTGATGTTTGCAAACATCTGTGATGTAAATGGGTGTTGTCAGAGGATGGTGCCTTACTGGCCACTGCTCCTCTAGAGTCCAATGTCGAACCCTCATGTGAAAGTGAGCCAAGGGTACCAAAACTATTGAAGGCACCACTGAACCCAGTAGTTGTAAGATTAATCTGGCTGGAGGTGAATGAAGAAAAATGATGTGTAAAACCTGCTTTTGTAAAGTGTCCACTCTTGTTTGTGGAAGACTTGATAGTTGTGTTCAGCTATCTAGACAGGCACTAATGAACTCCAGAGTTTGTTTAGGGCAAAGCCATGATTTGGTATAGTTTACGGTAATGCCTAGCTGGAGAGATGGAGCAAGTAGTCCCTGGCTTGAATTAGTAGAAGCTTGGTAGAAACAGATAGGAGCTAGTTGTCTAGATAAGGAAACACCTGGGATCCCTACAATCTCAGGTAACCCACTCCCACTGCCATGCACTTGGTGAACACCCTGGGGGCTGTGGTAAGACCAAAGGACAGTGCTCTGAACTAATAGTAATTGGCTCCCAGCCAGAAGTGTAGATATCTCCTGGAGCATCTATGTATTTTGATATGACAGTAAGCATTTGGAGGTCTATGGAGCACATCCAACTGTCCTTCCACAAGACTGGCAGAATGGACTGAACCATGACCATTCGGAACATTGAGTGCTTCACAAATTGTTTAGACTGCTGAGATCCAGAACTGGTCTTAGATTCTCTGTCTTCTTTGGCTCTAAAAATAATCTAGAGTAGGTTGTGGATCCTTGTTGGTTTGGTGGGAATGGCTGAATGGCTCTTTTATCTAGTAACTTTTATATTTATATAGCTGCCAGTTTCCTCTGACTGGGTGGAACACTGGGAATTCTTTTGCTGTCTTTTGGTGGGAGAAGGAAAATGCTATGTAATAACCTCTGGATATTATATTTTGCACCCATGTATCTTTGTTAATGGCTATCCAGACTTGTGGGTGCAAGGATAAGCACCCCCAACTGTCTCCAGAGTGCAGCAGTTGGGTAACCCTTCAGGAATGCTGAAAGGGCTTCTCTGAGAAAAGTGCTCCGAAGCCGTGGTGTTGAGGGCCTCCTGTGTCACAGGAGGTGTCTTCCATTTGAATCCCCATGCCACAAGGAAATTTTTGTGTCTTTCTAAACCACATCTTTCTGACGCCTCTCTGATTTTGACAGAAGGTCCCCTGAAGGGTAGAAAAATGGATTCCCATGGCAGATAAAGTCTTCCCATCTTGCTCATTCCTAGAACTCCTTCACCTTAGGGCCAAACAAGGTGGATGCATCAACAGGGTCACTTATGAACAAAGACTTGAAGGACTTCACAAAATCACAAAAGTGCATCCAGGCATGCCTTCTAATGGTTATTCCTGAACCCGCAACTTTATAAGCATCTTCTGAGACATGAGAAATCAGTCTCATGGAAGCATTAGATAAAGACTGGAGGGTGGCCATTTGCCAAGAAACTGTCTTCTTGTCCTCTGCATACACGGACTCTAACAGGGTATTGGAAAACTGTTTGATCAATTCCCTCTGAAATCTCTTTGTGAGCCAAAGTCATGGGGGAACCCAATCTCAACCTCACTGGATCCATAGAAATATATGTAGGATGAAACCCAATCCCCACCAGCCTCGAAGCAGGGGTCGGAACTGAGCTGTGTTGCACTGAGGCTCTGAAGGTGTCGGAGTTGAAAAGGGATAAGTCTTCGGATCTGAAACACACAAACTTGGAAGTCTTGGATCCGATGTCTCCAAAACCAATGGGTGGATCAGCGAAGGAGTTAAAGGCTGGGGTTGTACAGTAGGTAGGCTCACAGGTCTGATGGGAGACAGAGACAGAATAACAACAACCAATCTAGATTCTGAGAAGTTTTCTTATCATCCTATCCACATCCTCTTTTGTTAAGCTCTTAGGTGACCTAAGGGAAGACGATGTTGAAGGTGGATGGGATACCCTTCAAGGAGTGTCCTGAAGAAAGGGAGAGTGCAGCCTTTAAAGGTACTGGTTCTGGGGAAAATTTAGTAGGAGCCTGAGGTACTTGGATTTGGACCAAGTCAGATCTCAGTGAGAGGATGGAGCCAAAAGTTTTAATTTGGTCGGCGTCACAGCCAAGAAAGTTGATGGGTCTGATGCTTTTGAAATTTTCTTGGGTGGACCTGAGCTCAAAAAGCTGAAGAAGGACAGTGATCAGAGCAGCACTTCCTTGAATCCTTCCTTTTGACCACATCCTCTCCTGAATTTTTTTGGAAGAGGATGTGGCTCCAGAGACATGTTTTTCCTTTCTACCCGTGTTCTGTAACTAAAGCTAGGGCAAATGTCGTATTCCACAAGTAAATGTCTTGATCCCAGGCAATATACGCATTCTGAATGGCTGTCTGAATCTGGAATTTTACGTCCACTTGCACAGCACTTCTTAAATCCAGTAGGCTTCTCAGACACGACAGTTAGAAAAAAACAATATGTAGAAGGAGGAACAACAAACAAGAGAAATACCAGCAATAATATTAAGAATACCCAAAGGTAAAAGTAGCAAAGTTTAATAATAACAATGGTAAGAAAGATGTATCAACAGTAGACAGCACCCAGAATAAACACAAGAGCACAAGGCCCAACACTACTATACCTAGAGAACAAAGTTCTCAAGAGTGAGAATAAAAAGAAAAAGCCTTTTTTCCATATATATTATTAACTATAGAGAAGGAAAATCCAAAGCAAAATTATCAAAAAACAACACTTATCTACCATGACTCATTCGCTCTAATGGCGACCATGTCTTATCGCTGAATCAACAAACGAGATCTGAGGTAACTAAGGAGAAGAGCGTTGTGGGTAAGGGGAGAAGCTTGAGCTACAGAGCCTAAAATTGATCATAGTGGCTGAGGATGGATCCGAAGTCATATCCGAGGCCCATCAGTTGAGAAACAGACAAAAAAGACAACATCAGTTCTGAATATTTCTGAGGTTTCACTGCCCTTCTATTAAATTACCATGCTACACACTACCAGGCTTCCTGTGCCTTCTCGGCCTACCTTTATGGTCATCCAGTCAGCACTCCCCTCCACATCATTTAAAGCTTAAAGCTCAGTATCATTACTATGTATAATATGAACAAGTCTGAATGTGAAAAGAATGAAAGCAGTCTGTCACTTAACCAATATTTAAAGTGCCAAATACCCAACTACATCATGGCTGTCTGATTTTAAATGCACAATACTGGTAATCTGAGTTCCGAAGTGGAAAAATAATAAAAAAAAAAAGGACTTCTGAATGAAAAAGGCACTCTAGACATAGAGTGAAGAGGGAAGACATCATACACAGAAAATGTTGGGTCTTCAAACAGATACACTAACATATGGCTCAATGGAAAAAGGGGTTCAAGAAAACCATACCACTGGACAAAGAATGGAAATATTATAATAGAATCAACAATCTGTATGAACATCAACAAGCTAACAAAAGCTGATTAAGTTAGTGAGGACATTTTTTTACGTTGTGTTTGGGGGGGGGGGGCAGTAAGGAATGTCAGGAAAGGGCCTTGCATTTAGAGAGCTATGACCAAGTCAGTGAAATGAGGTTCAACCCCCATAAAAAATAATAATGAAACAGAATGGAGTGAACAAGCTAAACAATAGGACTACCTTCAATTTATATGTGATGAAGCATTCACTGGCAAATGGTTATAGCAATAAGTGATATCCCTAATGGAACTGCTTGGAGCTATGACTTGTACGGCATCTGTGATGGAGTTCACAGTAATCAGTAATCATTTCTGTTGACTGAAATAACCAGAAAAAGGCATTAAGATACACATTTAAATAAGCAAAAGGTATATACTTACAGCATCTGACTTGCGTGCAGTATGTTGTACAGTATAGGGTTTGCTGGTATAACACTGTTGAATTTGCACCTTCTCATCTAGAGCTGTCAGTTCATTAGAATTTTCTTCTTCATGCTTAACAACTGGCTGCAAGTATTCAAATAGTGCAAATCTTTGTCAGGAAGGGGTGTTGGATATGTAAAACGCACCACTCATCTTACATTATATAGATATCTATATCACAAACAAGTTGCCTTCACAGTAAAAAGGTAAGCTGACACCACAGATCAAGCAAAGAAAGCTTAAGCACTTTATGGTGGTATTTTACCAATAACATGTAAGAATATATTTCAATAGATTTTGTGCTGTCTGTGTAAACAACACAAAGCATATAAATGAAACAGTTTTATCACCAATAAGTTTACACCAAAAACATACATGTTGATAAAATAAATAAATACCTGCAACTAAATTAATCTAAAATCAGTTAAGATTGAAGAACACAATAGAATACTGTTAATGATTGTCCCAATCACTGTTAGCTGCACCTGATGAAAAATATCCTTTCAGCTTTGATTCCGTAAAACAAGTCACTATACACCATGTCCAGAAAATGATAGTTTTTCATTTTTGGCCCACCAAGCAGTATGCAACCATTCAGCTCCAATAAAGTCCACTTAGTCTTGTTGAGATAATTCAACAAAGCTTCAAATACAGGTAAAAAAAAGTATGGCTTTGTAAGTAAACTTAGCATAGCAGTAGATGTTCGAATGACCACTGCTGCTGTAGCCTTAGCTATACAGGCATACCTCTCAACTGACACTGATTTTGATTTGGACAGCGCAGTGGTGCAGTGGTTAACATTGTCGCCTCCCAGTAAGAAGTTCTCCAGTTTGATTCTCGGCTGGGGTGCCTTCTGTGCAAAGTCTGCATGTTCTCCCTGCATTCGTGTGAGTTTCCTCCAGGTGCACCGGTTTTCTCCCACTTTACAAAGACATGCATCTGGAGCATTTTTCCCCAGGCCTCAGCTGAAAATTGGCTCATTCCAAGTTGGACTTTCCCGGTAAATAAATGTTAAACAAACAAAGTCAGGGATACCCCTGAAAACTTGTTTGTTTGTCTTGACACAAATTTTAGCTCTGTCCCTCTTAATCCCTCCTTAAACTGGTGACTTTTGTAGACATGGTGGTGAGTTACACTTAAGTAATCACACACACACACACACACACACACACACACACACACACACACACACACACACACACACACACACACACACACACACACACACTTAATGCCAAGCAGAATCATCACATTAGGGTAGCCAGTCCTACAGAAGTTCACTCACATAAAACCTCACTTGTACAGCACAGGAGACCATTGACTTGTTTGGCAAGCTGCTTGGTACTCTGATTTTGGTTCACTTAATTACACTGATAACCTAAATATTTTGTGAGAAACAGAACCAGCCAGTGTCCATCCAAGTCAGCATAGATCATGTATGCTACAGTGCACATTCCCACTAATTCTTTTACCTACCCTCTCAAACCGAGAGGATATAGTTCTCAACTGTTCCTGATTTTGCCTTATACTTTTGACCTGTCCCTAGTAAAATTTCTGATATTCCAGTAAATCTCTCGGGATTGAAGCTAGTCAATAATGCCACACACTAGAGTTTCATACTTCTTATTTTTCATGAAATTTATAGTACAGTAAAACCTAGATTATCCATCACTTGGTTACCTGTCAGTCTCTGTTAACCGTCAAGGCAAAAAAAAAAAAAAAAAAAAAAAAAACATTGCGCATGCCAGCACCAACCTACAGTATTACTACATACTATGTATTAAATGTATATCTATATACAGTTATTTCCTTGTTCTGTAGTTTGCAGCCAGTAACTACTGGACTACAAACAAGAGGTTCCAACCTAGTATAGGGTCCCACTATCCACAGTAACTCCATGGCCATAAACAGCTCGAGGCACACGTGGATGTTTCTAAGTGCGTGAGGAAACGCTATAATTAATGCAATGCCTGCCTGTGCTCTGGCCTTCAGGATGAATGGAATCCTACTAACCGTCTGTTTAACCCTTTTGTAATACAAATTGTGACTGTGGAACTGTAAGACTACATTTAGTGTTATATTTAGTGGGTAACTTTTAAATATAAAGACTACATTTAGGGCAATATTTTAGTGGGTAAAAACACTTATTTGTCCATATTAGTCTCTGTTGATTTTAATTTTAACTGCTACAAAGGACACCATAGGCCATTATTCCCTTAGGTTGTGCCTCCTCCTTCTGAAACCTAGTGTAGACTATGAGCCAGCCTACCACTGGCACTAGCTCTCACCAGTGATTTTACATAGAATTGCTGTTATCTTTATCTGCATTTTCCTGTTTGACTGTACTGTATCTAATGTATTGTTTTCCACATGCTTTTAGATGTGACTACGTCTTTAATCTAATTTGCTATATGTTGTTCTACTTAGCCTATAGAGTATAACCTTTAGACTAAATTAATATAACAGAAGATAAGGCCTGTTTGATACTGACAGCTTCTAGTATTAACATGTGGATGTATATTGTCTTAACAGTTTTTTTTTTACAACTACTGTCCTATTTTACTGTTGTCTATGCTAGTTCTTGCTGCTCATCACTACTGTTGTCTGTCTCTCTCTCTCCCACAAGTACCCTGTTCTTCACTGTATTGATCCAGCCTATAATTTGAGAGCTACATACCTACCATCAAAGGACCCGTGGTTTCATCTCACTGCCTCTCCTACCTGCTCCCTCTCTCAAGAAAATAAGAAAGTATGTTCTATGTCCTGCCTGTATTGCATACTACCGTTCACTGTTGATCCAGGGGTTCTAAAGCACGCTCTGAGCCCGGTCAGCCAGCAGCCCCCCCCAACTAGCTACCTTTGTTGACCTTACTCCTACACCTCCTTTAGTCCCCTCTCTCTAACTTATCTCCTTCCATATTCGGCTACAGCCTACCCCCCCCATTTCTGTAGCTGCTTGTAATACTAGCTTTGCCCTATAGGTGGCACCTCTAACCCATCCAATATTTCTTCTGCTTTTCCATTGCTATTCTGCTTTTTTATGCTACACTTCTTTCACCTTAAATTACTCTACACTTCACACTTTACCCTAACTTGCTATACCTGCCTGTTTTCTAACTGACTACTACCTTTCTCTGCTTCCTCTTACCCTAGATATCATTAACATACCTTTAATATTCAGCTCTGCTGATTGTTTCTCCTCTAGCTGCTCCATTCTCTGTTTCAACCTGCTCCGTTCGCCCTACGGGCTCACTCCGCTCCCCTACCCTACCCCCAATTCCCACCCACCCCCAGTGGTCCTAAATTTATACTTCACTGACCACTCCCTCATCCCATCTCTTCCTATCATAATCCTCATCATCACCTAACCACACCCTTAACTATCTCTCCTAATTAGTACTATTAAACTCTTTTTCTAACCACTCCCTCTACATCCCAACCTTACTCTACTCTACCTCCTATCTAAGCCCATGGTACTTCCTCATCCACTTAACTTATAACCTACTAAACCTCCTCATACACTCTCCTTTCCTTACAACTTCATTTACTAACACTTTTTACTCCCTACTTAAATCCTAGTACTATGGCCCCATCTAATAAAACTATATTCACCATTTTTTTATTTCTAACTACCACACTAGCCTTTCTCACCACACCTTACTCTCTTACCTCCTACGAACATCTTTCTCTGTCTGAACAAAACCATTGCAGCCAACAGACTTTACCATCTTCTATCACCTTTTTCCTTAACCATAGTAACATAACCTGTTTCTCTAACTATATACTACCAAAATTCCACAGAGCAACCCACATTATTTACTTCTCTACCAAAAAGACTTTTAATAACCTCTATAAACTCCTAAAATCTCTACTATACCCCCAGCAACACCCCCTCTTAGACGGCGACATTCATCCAAACCCTGGCCCCTTTACTGACTCCCCCACTAACTCTACCAATTTTACAGTACCTATACTTTCTACAATTACAAATCCATCTAACTCCCTTCTGATAGCTCACCTTAACATTAGAAGTATTAACAATAAAATCTCCCACCTGCATGCACTCCTTGACATCCACTCATTTGACATTCTATGTCTTACAGAAACCTGGCTAAAACCATCTACTCTAGACCAGGAAATTAGCCCTCCTGGCTATAACATCCTCAGAAATGACCGTAAAATAAAAAAGGTGGGGGGTTAGCCATTCTCTATAAATCTAATCTCCAAATTTCCCCCATTAATGTGCTTCCATCATTAGGCTCTAGATCTGAAACCCTATCTATTAAACTCCAAATCAATAACTCCCAATCCATCTATATAATCTGCATGTATCTACCTCCAGGGAATAACACTCATTTTCTAGAGAACCTGCTGAGTCACCTCTCTACCCAACTACCCCAGGAGACCATTGTACTTGGTGACGTTAACATAGACTGGTCCACTTGTAGTTCTCTAAACCCTACCAACCACATAAACCTCTTTGGATTCTCCCAATTAATAACAACTCCTACAAGAATCCATAAACCTAATAACAAGGAAAGTACTCTGGACTGGATTCTTATAACTAGATAGCCTGAATCTTATACTCCAGGAACCCTTCCAGACAATATCAGTGACCACGTACTTACCTACGTTATTAGACAAAAAGTTCATATTGCAACTACTCATAATCTCAAAACCTACCGCTTAAAAAGATTCTTTAATCCAGACAGCTTCTTAACCGAATTGCAAGCATGTGACTGGTCACCACTAACCTATCTAGAACTAGACGAAGCTGTCACCTATTTTAATACAAACTTTCTTCAAATCCTAGACTCCCATGCACCTTACCGCTCCACTAGAATAAAAACCAAAACTGCCCCTTGGCTCACAAAACAAACTAGGCAAAATATACTCCTTAGAAATAAAATCTGGGCCAAATGGAGATCTACCAAATGCACAACAACCCACCTCCAATTTAAACAACTAAGAAATACCACCAAAAAGGATATTCTTAGAGACAAAAAGGATTTCTTTCTACACCTTCAACAAACCAATCAACAAACCCCACAAAAATTCTGGTCTGGGATAAACAAACTTCTTCAGCCAGGTCACACTACTACTCCTGACCCAACCAGTTTCAACAATAGCAACTCCAACCTAATCCCTGATGCCTTTAATAACTATTTCACAGATGCCATTCAAACCCTAGCCAATTCTTTACCACCTCCCACTGCTACCCAACCTAATAACTGCAATACTTCTTTACCCACCTTTCAAATACAACCTGTATCTACTTCTCTCATCTGTAAGCTTCTTCAAAAATTGAAACCTTGTACCCCTTCTGCTGACCATCTCCCATCTGAATACCTACAAATTGCAGCAAAAGCCATAGACTATCCCATCTCAATCCTTATTAACAGAACTATCTCTGAGGGCAAAATCCCTGCTTTATGGAAAATATCCCATATCATCCCTCTTCATAAAGGAGGACCATCTACTGAGCTCTCTAACTTTCGCCCTATTGCTCTACTCTCCCCATTAGCTAAGATAATGGAAAAATGTATTCACAAACAACTGCTTAACCACTTACTACAAAATAACCTTCTGGCAAACTGCCAACATGGCTTCAGGCCATTCCATAGCACATCTACTGCCCTTTTATCCTTTACGGACACTATATATAAAAATCGTAACAATAACTCTTTCTCCTCTGCTCTATTCATTGACCTGTCAAAAGCCTTTGACATGGTTAACCATAACCTACTATTAAACAAACTAAAGGCTCACTCCCTCGATGCTCAAGCCATACAATGGTTTAGGTCTTATCTGGAAAATAGACAGCAAGCAGTACTTTGGCATAACAATCTGTCTTCACTACTTCCAGTAAATATTGGAGTACCCCAGGGCTCTATCCTAGGTCCCCTACTCTTCTCCTTATTTATTAATAACTTACACATGAACTTACCTCAAGCCACCTGCATTCAATATGCTGATGACTTCACTTTAATCTGCACAGCCAAGAATATATCCTCTCTCCACTCCCTTACCCAAACTGTTTTTCAGAATGTGGAAAACTGGTTTATGCAACACTGTCTCCTCCTTAATCCCAAAAAAACAAAACTACTGCTTTTTACTCCTACTCATAAATCACCCATTCCTTTCTTCTCTTTAACCTCTAACAATGGTACCTACATCAACCCAGAGACTACAACCCGCCTACTAGGTGTAACTATTGATAATCATCTCAACTACGATGAACACATAAACTCTACTATAAGGTCTGTTAACAGAAAACTTGGCACCTTCTATAGAATAAAACCCTTCCTTACCCCTCCTGCAAGGAAAGCAATTGCCCAAACCCACCTTATCTCTACCCTCTTCTATGCCTCTGTTATATATACCAACCTATCCAATAATAACCTTTCCAAACTCTCCACCTGTTATAACAGTATAGCTAGATTCATCACATGTTCCCCCTTTAAAACTCACCACTGCCATAACCTCAAACAACTTGGATGGCTAGAACTGAAAAAACAGATACTCTTTCAACAATTACTTATTATACACAAGACCCTGTACCACCCTAACAACACTCCTAACCTCACTCATCTAATTACACCTTACACTAATCTAGCTACACTACGCTCTGCTAACAAGCTTCTAGTTTCCTCTAATAAAGCCAACAACAAAGCCGGGGATTCACTTTTCTCAAACACTGCAGGAAAATTCTGGAATCGGCTTCCTGCTGAATTATCTACCCTTGCTTCTACTTCTCTCTTTAAAAAACATCTTAAAGAACATCTGAAAGCTCATTGGCTTTGTCCATGCACTAACCCAGACTGACTTCTTTTTCCCCTTCTATTCTTAACCCTATCCCTTCTCCTTTAACCTGTACTTCCAAATCATACTACTACTCTTCCTCTTGAATAACACAATGACATATATATTCTCGTTCCTATAACTATGACTTGCTCATACCATTTAGTGTGATTTGTAGAATGAATTGTTTTTAGTTTGTTTTTTATAGAATTGTTTATTTAATTTCCACTATTACTGTTTAGTACACAAATGTATTATTATAACTGTTCACTAGACCATTGCTACCTCTGTATTTATTCTTAATAGTTCTATGTATTGTTAACTGTCTCAATATTCATGTTTGGAGCTTTTCTCCCCGGGCCTCTACTGAAAATGGACATATATCCAGCTAGACTAGCCCGGTCAACAAATGTAAAATAAAAATAAATAAATACTGTACTGCCGTATACACATTAGAACAACTATTCTTTGTGCTACTACATAGTATTCTTCCCCAGCACCATTTTGAAATCTACAGTACCTTCAACTTTTCTCTTGTTATAATTAATCTACAGTATACACTATACATTGTTATAGATGATAAATGTAAGCATGTGGTGTTGGGATTGTCACAAAAAAATTTAAATTATTAAAAATTTACGAAACAACAAAAGTGCTTCAAGTATTGCTTCAATTTATGGAGTAGGAAGAACATCAGTGAATGATATAAAGCGTGAAGGTGACAAAACTGAAAAACGTGTCAAAATTGGAAACCACTGATGGTAATGTTAAAAATCACAAAACAATGCAACATGCTACAAATGAACAATTGGATACTGTCATGTATCAATGATTTGTTCAATAATGAAGCCAAGGAATTCCACTATTTGGACCTATAATAATTGCAAAGGCTATTGAGACGAATAAAAAACTTGATGGGGATCATTCATTCAAAGCAAGCACTGGATGGTTGGAAAAATTTAAATTCTGCCATGGTATTCGACAATTGAACATTGTGGGAGAAAAGCTGAGTGCAGATAGTACAGGGATTGCTGGTTACTGCAAAAAAACTAGACAAGGCAATAAGTAACCAAGGTCTGATTAGAGACCAAGTATATAACTGTGACGAGACTGGCCTTAATTGGAAGGCACTTCATGAAAAGACTTTGTCACTGATGTCTGAAAAACTGGCACTATTTAAGTTGCAAAAAGATCGCATCACTGTAATTGTGTGTTCTAACGCAAGCAGTAGCCATAAATTTTCATTACTTGTCATACGAAAATCAGAAAACTAGGTCATTTAAAAACATAAACCTAAATGCCATGCCTGTTAAGTACTATGCACAAAAAAATGTATGGATGAGCCAAGAAATATTTAAACATTGGTTCCTTAAAATATTTGTACCAAGTGTAAAATCACACGTTATTGTTGGGTTTACCGCAAGAAGCGATGCTACTGATGGACAATGTTCCAACTCATCCCATATTTGATGTGAAGAGCGATGATGGCAAAATAATGTGCACCTTTCTGCCTGTTAATACAACACTGCTCATCCAGCCAATGGATCAAGGCATAACTGACAGTATGAAATGCCATTATATGAGAGGTTTTATTCAAAAACTCATTTTTTTGGATAATGAATCAGGAATAAAAGATTTCTGGAAAAAGTACACCATTACAGATGCACTTTTTAATGTTGGTGAAGCCTGGAACAATCTGGCAGTTAAAACTTTACAAGGAGGCTGGCATAAGTTATGGCCTATATCAGCTTCATCAGAAAGTGAACCAAATTCTGATTCAGTTAAAACTGATACTGAAATGTTGAATCTGTGCACAAAAGTTCCAGGTTGTGAAAACATTTAATTGGGGAAAGTAAACAATTGGTTGCAAATTAAAAAAATGGACACTGGTTGTGAAATCCTGGATGATAATGAACTAGTTCAAAATGCAACTGCGGTGGACTCTGAATCAGAAGAAGAGGAGGAAGTTGCTACCAACAGAACACAAAAAATAATCAGTCACAGTGAAGCTGAAATGATGCTATTGAACTGTATAGAGTGATTCTAGGTGCAAGAAGAAGCAGATGCCACACAAGTATAACTCTTACGCAAAATCTGAAGCATTGCTTCTAAAAATGCACGTGGAGTAATGAAACAGCCAAAAACAACAGTTTTTTTTTTAAAAATAATAAATATACAGTACATACTGTACAAATATTTATAAAGCTTGTTGTTTCTTTTTTGCTTGCTTCTGTATTGTCATTTTCTTTTTAATCGACAGTACAGTATCATTTTTAAAATAGCTGCTCTATTATCCGTCTTTTCTCTTATCCATTGTAGTAAAAGAAACCAGAAGTCCAACGTTCGATATACAGTTTAATATAGAACCAGCAAAAAAAATATAGCTGCAGACCTTTCAAGTGAAACTCTTCTTCAATGCGTTGTTTTCTCTTATCCATCACAGCCTCAGTCCAGACCCTGACGGATAATCGAGGTTTTACTGTAATGTAAAATATGTTGCTCTATTAACTTCCTGAGTGAATTACAGTAATATTTACATATCATCTCTGATTTTGAGCCTTTGTCCCTCCATTATATTTGCCTTTGTCCAGAGTTTAGACCAAAGTTGTTGAGATCTATACTAGAAGAATGTCAACTGCTTATGAGGTACCAGACTAGGCTGCAATCAGTCCCATCAGCCTAGTGCATCACACCCTGCCAGGCCCAAATCATCAAACATTTACTCCAAATACTATGAGGAGCTGCTTAGTGCTCTGATTTTGGTTTACTTAATGTTAGGAAACCTGAACCATTCACAACAAATAGCTCCTGGCAAGCTCAGGTATAGCATAGATTAAGTAGGCACCAGTTCAAACCTAGACATATATTAGCTGATGCTCACATACTAAAATGGGTTGCAATCAGTGTTATCCATTTTGTGCAACATCCTATTTCCAGGACCAAAAGCACTACACTAAAGTTTCTGTCAATACAACATATATGCAGGCATTATTCCTAAGTGCTACAGTGCTGTTGAGTTTCATTCACTTAATAATGTTAACAGTGTAAATTGTTTGCATCAAACAGCAGCTGGTCAGTCCAAATTAAACACATGCATCATGTACACATTATTAACAATTCACTAAAACAAAGCACACGTGCAGTAGAAGAAAAATTCAGACAAGACGGTTAATTGGTCAGTATTAACCTTTGTCCCATCCGAAGGACCTCTTCTTTAGCACAAGTATTAGCAAGATACGTCTATCAATTTCACTAAAAAAAACATTAATTGTTCAGCAGCAACAGCACAAAAAAATGTTTTTAACCTACAGAGTACATTTTATAACACTCCAACTAGCTCTCATCCCAGTCAAATAAATTCCCTTCTGCTGCAAAGCAGAAATCATTAATAATATAAAAGGCTTCCATGCCAGCAAAAAAAAAATCAGCACAAAATCTGGATTCCTGCTCACCTTCTTATATCATAACCATAAATAACACAGAGCTAATCAGTTCACACAGAACTTTTACAAATTATAGACTTAATTTCTCAGAATGTTATCCCATATAAAGAAACCATAATTACATATTTCTCAAAAAATATTCTAACATGATTTTTAAATAGCTTCACCCCAATAATTGTTCAATGTACATTTACAGAAAGAGAAATTGTATGTCAGAAAGTGCCTGGATTTCTAAATGTTAGTGTAGGAAGGTACACAATGTTAACATTCTTGTTTAAAATAGTTTAACATCTGGTTGGCTAGCAGCATGGTTGACTGGTAGCAGTTACAAAATGTCAGGCAAGGCAGGCATCATACGGAAGAGAAGGCAATGTTATTGCCACCTCATGTACTACTAAAATATTTAAGATGGTAACGGGAGTAGTAACCTTGACCATGTAAACAAATTAGAAAGGGCAAAGTTCGTGTAAGGTAAGAAACGCTTTTTACCAGGTCACAGAAAGTAAAACAGCACACAGTTCACAACCTGTAATTCATGATAACATCAACCATATTTATCCAACAGAAAGGGAATCTTTAGTAAACTAATCTGTAGTTCATCTGGTAATGCTCAGATTAAAAAAAAGACTGTTATCTTGTATACAATGTGTTAAATAATTAATTAAATGTGAATATCCAGTACAAACTGCTACCATAATACAATAGAGCAAGAAGTAGAGATTGGGGAAATGGTGTAAGAGTGAAAGGAAGCAGTGCAGGGAATCAGGAAAAGTGCATATATTTCATACCTCTCAAGTCTCCTTGATTTTGACTCAAATGTTAGCTCTGTCTTCTTAACTCTCCTAAAACTGATGACGTTTGGAGAAAAGGTTGTGAATTATACTTAATGACAACAATTAGAGTTATAGACTTTTTTACTTCATAAAATGTATATTTATTTTGATTCTCTTATTCTGTCAATGTCTCAAGTTAACAGTACTAATATTTTAATTGTCTGTGATTATTTCTGCATTTCTCCCTGATTCTGTTGAGATTTGTCCTTACTGTGAGAGCTATGATGCATTTATTTATGCTTAGTTGTTTATTTTTAACTATGTTTTCACCTAGCAGTGCAGAGGGTTAAAGCTATGAACTGTTGAGCTGTTAATGAATTACTTCCTGTAGTTTTGGGATCGAGTCCCTCAGCCTCCATTTGCCTACTGTGTGACTCGCAGCAAGTCATTTAGCCATAAAGTACCCCTGGAAATATATATATATATATATATATATATATATATATATATATATATATATATATATATATATATGTGTGTGTGTGTGTGTGTATACATATATATATATATATATATATATATATACATACATACATACATACATACACACTGACAGCCAGAATGACAAAACTCTTATCAGTCACATCTCAAGCCAAAGGCACAGCTTTACAAGTTAGGGTAGTAGTCAAACAAAAGTTTAGCACATCTGTTAGCTAAGTTACAAGACAGAGTACAGTACTAGTACAATAATACACCCTTGTGGAAGAAGTTAGAATTCCAATAATGAGACTTTTATTTACAGTACAGATAAACATAAGAGAAAATGATCTCACTACAGCTGTCTAGCATGTATGCATCAACTTGCCACGTAAAGTGACATACATCAGACACTGTACAGACACTTACACAGCTGTCAAAATTATTACTCACTGACACTGAGAAAGGAGCAGAATAGATCAGGTCACCAGCTGTCAAATTCAATTAGGTGCCTAGGTTGTCTTCATTCTTCTTTTGCAACGTTGTCTCTGACTGACATCAGGATCATGAGCATTTTGGGGAAAACTGCTGCTCTGCAATTCACTTTTCTTCTGCCTGCTCACTATACTTTCCATACACAGAAAAAAAAAATTACAGAAACAGAGACTGGAAGTGGGGTAAAGAACTAGATCTGCAGCAACAACTCAACTCAATCCAGCAGTGAGCTGAGAAGTATGAAAACAAGAAAACTGGGACAGAGCAAATCTGGCAAAACAGCAAACTGAAAATGCAAACATAACCAAAACAATGTCAGAAGACTGATCAATTAATTCCAGTGTCATTCAGAGTCTGCAGCAGTCACCAACAACAGCTAAAGCCACTCAGAAAATAATAGGTCAGAAATTTCTCTCTCTCCCCACTCAGAGTACACATACAGTGTCCAACTTGCAGCCCCATAACGATGGTATGTTTTTCTTACTTGATGCCCCCATGCGGTATCCAAGGAAATTAGGTCGGTGTGAACCAGTTACTCAGTCTCCCTCCCCCAAGCAGCAGTCACTTAATAAAAATAAAAGAGGTAACGGCTTAATATCTGTACCTGCAGTTTTCCATGGAATGTAAAGACGTGCTAATTACAGGTGCTTTTAACACTTCATTAGTCCGAATAGCAGCAGACAGCAATGGACAACATTCTTGTATAGGGAGTGGATTGGTTTAAAAAAAGATTGACATGAAAGAAAAATATTGCAGTTTTTTTTTTGTAATGTGTTTGATACTCCCCTTGCTGACTACATGCCAAATGTCCCTGGTTTAATGAATAATAAATAGCTGCACACTAAACAGCAGCTTAATTTCAGCTCTCCCAGTATGAAAACAGAAACTGGGAAAAAAGGTGTGCCATTGAAACTGTTTTTTGGACAAAATTCAGTTACTGCCTGTCAAGTACGCTGCCTAGATGCCAACAAAGAAGACATTTGGTGAATCTGAAAGAAAACCATCCAGAAAAAGATGAAGACAAAACACTGTCTGGGAAGGATTCTGCAACTGTTCACAAGAAGCAGTTCAAGGTTCAGCTTCAGTACAAAAGACAACTTCCAGTAACTTAAAGGGAAAAAAAAAATCAAATGTACTAAAAGGTGATTAAAATAAATGAAACAATAAAGGAATATTGTGATGACCGTGCCCTGGCCCAGCAATCAAGGAGCCTCAATCCTCACCACTAACACCAGGGAGGTCATCTCCTAGAAGAGGAAAGGATAACTAATACACACAGTAAAGTACAATTTCCCTTAAGTGCACACAGACATCACAGTCAGTCTGGGGCTGGTTGCTCCCTTCCTCACCAGGTCCCCAATAAGACTCCCCACTGGCACAGCTATAGGGTCCAGGTCCCAGCCTAACTGGGCAAGCTAAAACCTCCAGTACCCTCTCTGTCAAACCAGTGATTCGTGTCCCTGCCCAAGTAGCTAACACAACACACACACACACACACACACACACACACACACACACACACACACACACACACACACACACACACACACACACACTTTGAGATAAGTATTTATACACTTTACAGACACTCCTGGGAAAGGCTGACACAGATTCTCCAGCTGTGCCCCTTTACCCAGACCATACGGTAGTAATTACTGCCACCACCAGTTAATAATATCAGCTACTAAAAGGCCCTTAAAAGCATGTCCAATTATTACTGTGCAATATTAATATCCAGTGGTAATACAGTCTAAGGCTTATTGGAAGGGCTTAGACAGTAAGCTCTATAAATATATAATGTACTCTAAAGCATACTTCATCTGTACACAAAGCAGCCACAGGTAGAAGGTTTTAAAAATATTTTATAATAAATAATTAAAACACAAGACAAAACTACTACACCACAGAGATATCTAAGAGTTCACAGATCACACAGAAACTTAAAATAATATCGTAGGAAAGATCTGATTACACAGAAAAAGACTTAATCTAACTTTCTATTCTTCAGCTAATCTTAGAGAAAACACAGTGCTACAATCCTACTTACATACATAAAGAAGCATAGGCAGTGCTGTTAAGTTAGATTTCCAAGATCAAAATGCTTTGCGTCTCCTGTGAGAAATAGTATTTAAACATTACTAACAAACATGTCTCTAAGGCCCTCCCAAAATTACATAATTTTTGACACTTAGATTTTCCCAGTATTCATAATGCATCATCTTAACACCTGGTCTGAGTTCTCAGGCCACAAACTGCATTATTTAGCAATCTAACACCTCCTCAGAAACTTACAACGATACAAGACATTTCACATGTATATGCTAACAGAAATTAAAGCAATAAAAGCACCTTCCACATATAAATTCTGGTCATAAACTTTAGCCTTTAAACAATGGGCATGAAATCTTTATCCAGCCACTCTCGGGCCAAATTCTAACATGAAAGGATACAACATGCTTCACTGGGCCAGTAGAGTGCAATGTTGTCACATATTTTGCAGTTCCACATTTCACAGTGTTTTCCTACATTTAAAAACACAAGTCTGTATTTTACATTTATTTATACAGTTGATAAAATTATATATCAAATTTTATTTGACTAGGCTGGCAGCCTTCGCCCATATCTCCCCAATCATCACCCCCCCCCCCCCGGAACTCAAGCAAGTGTTTCAAGTGCCACTTGAGAAACATCGCTTGAGAGTGTCAGGTCTATCTGAGTGTACCTCACCCCATTCCCTGTCTTGAGAGCCCATCTGCATTGGTATTGCTATTCCCAATGCGGTGCTGCATTGACATACATGCTTGCAACACCAGACTCCATCTTAGCAATTTGGCATTTTGCTGACTGACTCTGTTTAACCATGTTAGAGGGTTGTGATCTGTCATCACAGTGAATTTTCTTCCATACAGATAAGGCTGAAGTTTTTGTAGTGCCCACACTATGGCTAGACATTCCTTTTCTACAGCTGCATAGCATTCCTCCCTGGGTTGGAGCCTACGACTGAGATAAACCGCTGGGTGCTCTTCTCCCTCTGAAGAAATCTGGCTAAGTACAGCCCCCACCCCATAGTTTGAAGCATCCACAACACAACAACAAATTCTTTGCTATAGTCTGGACTGGCTAACACAGGGGGTCCCCTCCCAAAGCTTCCTTAAGCTTATGAAATGCCTGCTCACATGCTGGGGTCCACACTACCTTATCTGGCCTATTGTTCCTTGTCAGGTCTGTGAGGGGAGCAGCTATGGTACTATAATTGGGAACAAACTTTCTGTAGTACCCTGCTGTCCCTAAGAATGCCCTCACCTCCTTTTTGGTAACAGGTACAGGCCATGCCTGAATGGCTTCCACTTTGGCAGGTTCTGGCCTTACCTTACCAATCCCCACTCTATGTCCTAGGTAGGAGACCTCTGCCATACCCACCTGACATTTGCTCGGCTTAATGGTCAACCCTGCCCTCTGTAGTCTGCCCAGCACCTCCCTGACATGCTGAAGGTGCTCTTGCCAGGAATGGCTGCAGATAGCAATATCATTCATGTAAGCAAGGGCAAACCCTCCTGCTCCTGCTAAGATATGATCTACCAGCCTCTGGAAAGTCGCTGGGTCATTCTTCATCCCAAAGGGCATCTTTCTGAACTCATACAAGCCAAAAGGAGTCACAAAGGCTGACTTCTCTCTAGCACTGGGAGTCAAGGGCACCTGCCAGTAACCCTTGGTAAGATCAATGGTTGTAAGCTACTTAGCCCCACCCAGTTGCTCTAGGGCCTCATCTGTCCTAGGCATAGGGTAAGCATTCGACCCTGTGTGACTATTTAATTTCCTGTTATCCACACAGAACCTGTTGCTGCCATCCATCCGTCTTTGGCACCATCACCACTGGCGAGGCCC